>NC_142929.1:74773198-74820698 GCF_046866305.1 Octopus bimaculoides | reverse complement strand
GCAATATTTCATCTGTCTTTGTGCTCTGAGTTCAATTTCCTCCGACATCAACTTCGCCTTTCATCCTTTCAGGGTCGATAAAATAAGTACCAGTTTGAGTACGGGGGGGGGGGGGGGTTCGATGTAATCAACTATCCTCCTCCGCTCAAATTTCAAGCCTTGTGCCTATTGTAGAAAAGATTATTATTATCATTATTAAGGTGGCAAGCTGGCAGAATCATTAGCGCACTGGGAAAAATGCTTAGTGGCCATCTGTCTTCATGTTCTGAGTTCAAATTCCATCAGGGTCAACTTTGCTTTCATTTTTTTCAGGGTAGATAAAATAAGTACCAGTTGAATACTGGAACTGAGGTAACTGACTTTCTCTCTCTCCCCCATAATTGCTGACCATGCACCAAAATTTGTAATCAAGGCCATCAATATCATCATCATCATTATTGTATTATTAAGAGGCAGCAAGCTGGCGGAATCATTAGTGCATCCTTTTGGGGTTGATGAAATAAAGTACTTGTCAAGTACTGAGGTCAATGTAATTGATTCTTTGCCCCCCCCCCTCAAAATTACTGGCCTTGTGCCAAACTTAGAAATAATTCCTATTAAAGGTGATGGATGGCTAGAATCATTTAAATGTTGACAAAGTGTTATGTGATATTTGTTCCAGCTCTTTAGGTTCTGAGTTAAAATTTCTTCAAGGGTGACTTTGCCTTTCATCGTTTTGGGGTCAATAGAATAAGTACCAGTTGAGTACTGGGGTTGATGTAATTTACTTCCCCTTCCCTCAAGTCTGCTGACTTTGTGTCAAAATTAGAAAGAATTAAAATTTTACTTTATGCTACTTTTTTTTCCTATCTTTTTAAGTTCTGAGTTCAAATCCCACTGAGATCAATTTTGTCTTTCATCATTATAAGGTTCAATAAAATAACCAGTCAAGTACTGGGGTAGATGATATTAACTAAACCCTCACATCCATTCACCCACATGCAGACATACATACACATAGACACACACATGCCCTTAAACACACACATACATACAGGCATGCACAGGCAGACCCATATACATACACACACACATGCAGACTCATACATATAGATATGATGGATGTCTGCACAGATTCTATCTACCAAATTCCTTCTCCCAAAGGTAACCAGAGGCTACTATTGTTGGAATCAAATGACCTGCTACCTACAGAGTAGAATATTTAGGGTTTTACTGCTGATTCAGCAAAAATTTCCTCTACACATGCACACACACACACACACATGTCTCTGAACTATGATATAATTCGAAAGACTATTTGCAATGACATCTGCAGGAAAGATTGCCTTAATGTATACATGAAAGTCATGTCAGCACTAGAACGTATTCACACCTTTAAAAACAAGGGACATTGGTGGAACACTCCAATAAAAATAGTAAATCAGTGTCAACATAACAGACCTGATACTGTTCTGTGAACAGGGTGCAAAAGTCATGCACTGTTGTACAGGTCAGCTTTCCAGTGGATGTAAATGTACCACCAAAGGTTTAGGAAAAAGGAAACATGGTGAATTAATGCAGAATTCACAGTTCTTGTACTCTGACTATGAATTCTCAGTTGTACCTATCAACATATGTGCATTAGGCTATTAACCAATAAATTTAGACAAAATAAAAAAAATAGAAATACAAGGTCTTACGAAGAAAAAGCAAAAAAAAAATTGATGCAGATTCTCCAAATTCAATCTATTAGTGGCACTGTGCAGATTTGTAAGACATTCCAAAGATTCTTCAGTTGTATAAATGCACACACTTGGGTGTGTGCATCGGATAGCTCAACCAGCACACCAACTCAAAGACATATTTACAAACACTGAGAACTCTTAACTCAAAAAGTCTTGTTGCTTTGTTAGCAACTGGCTTGAACTCTCTCAAGAAGAACTTAAACAAAACTCAAAGAAAAAAATCATACATACCTACTTACATACATGCATATCATCATCAGCATTAAACATCCACTTACCCATGCTTGCATGAGTCAGACGGATTTTATTTGAGGCCACTTCTCTACAGCTGGATACTCTTCCTATTGCCAACACTCAACTGTTTCCAAGAAAGGTAATTTTACCCCACAGCTAGACATGTTCTGCAGAGTTTTGGAAATAAACAACACTATATGACAATGATAATATAATTGTAGCCATCCATATACACAGGTATATTCTTTACAGCTATGCCACTCCCACCCACACACAAACACAATTTGTCCCCACCCCTCAAACCATCTTCCCAACACCCTCTCCTACCACTCACGATCACCACCTGCTGCAGGCCCCGCCATTTCCCTTTATGTACTTATCCATATACTTTCCATGCCCTCATATATCTACCATACTCCACTTCCAGCCATTCCAATTTCTCTCATCATCACTTGTTACAGTCACTTTACCCCCATCTCTAAACATATCCCCCTCATTCTCTAATAGAACATCCCTCTCTATCCCTTCTGAACCACTTATACTACTCCTGTTCCACCATCAATTTCTCTCTCTCTCTTGGAGTAACCAAGTATCTCCTCTTTAGTAAGATACCTATCTCTATCCCTCTATTATACTTTAACCTCTCAATTAGCACCAAGCCACCTCCCTCAGTTCCACTCCTTCTCCCAGCTGAGAGATCTTTGTCTTCCAAGTTACTTGACACCCCCATTGGTGTTAGTGTTATAAAGAGTACCCAATACACTCTACAAAGCGGTTGGCATAAGGAAAGGTATCCATCTGTAGAAACCATGCCAAAGCAGACAATGGAGCCAGTGCATTTTGCCAGCTTACTTAGCTCTTGTCAAATTATCCAACCCATGCCAGCTTGGAAGACATGTTTTTATAGATATACCTATTATTTTATGGAAATCAATCCCCCAAAATTATTAGGTATTGAACCAGCATTTCCTTGGATGACACCATCCTTTCATGAGGCTAACATAACATCTAATCGAATTTTATATGTAATAAAGATATGTGGTTGTTTAGTCGATGGTCACCAAATGTAATGAGTTATGTTACAATTAAATCATTCAAACTCTGCAAGACAGTGTAATGTGCACTGTATCAACACGAAGAAGAAAGATATTGTTTACAGTTTTTATTTTCTTGTAAATTCCACGTAAGGTCGATATACAAAACTCTCTGTAGCAGTTGGACAGTGGGGTAAAGGGAGAATCACAATGATAAAGCTCGTGCAGGCTGAGATGTGCGTCTGCTAGGAAGAACTACTTGTTAGAAAGGGAAAAACTTATCGTGTGTGGAACCATGAACGACTGACTCCGCCACCAATGTTCTATAAGAGTTTGCTTTTATACTTATTGGAAAGTTGAAGTATGTCAGAGAAGAATGGAAGATACATTATCTATGTCAACCTGCTTTTGACCTACGAACATTAACTTAGACAATGGAACCAAAATAAGTGTGACAGGTGACCTCATAAATTTTTCCTAGTACTAATGCCGAAAATGTGTGGAAAGAATCTCAGAGAAAAATCTAGGCTAAGTTTTCATGCGGTGGTTAAACATCCAAGAAACGATTTCTTATGCACACACACACACACACACACACATGAAAAAATGAATAGGAATGGCTTTTGTGACAAGCTGGCAGAAACGTTAGCACACCGGTCGAAATGCTTAGTGGCATTTCGTTTGTCTTTACGTTCTGAGTTCAAATTATGCTGAGGTCGACTTTGCCTTTCATCGTTTAGGAGTCGATAAATTAAGTACCATTTGCGGACTGAGATCGATCTAATCGACTGCCCCACTCCCCAAAATTTCAGGCCTTGTGCCTAAGGTAGAAAATAATAAATAAGCTTTTGTCACAAACTTATTAAATAAATTTGATTCAGTAGATTCTGTTTCCCCACACCCACCTACAAATTTGGCCACTTTTGCAGAACACTTGAGTAAACTGCTCTTGAGAAAGTGTTGGATTAAATATTTTTCATTACTTATTTTAGTTTTCTACTTTCTGAAATAACATGTCGTTAAACCTTTCAATCACATGGAACATCGAAAAAATAAGCATGGCACCAGCGCAAAGTTGCTGGCGACCCGGACAAGCTGAACTTCGGCGCCCTTACAAGTATAATTTTTTAAAACTTTCACGAGAAAAACTGAAAATGTAGACTAAAACGCAGTTGGCGCCTCGGACGACTGCCCGAGTTGCCGCTACCTTGAGTCAACCCTGCACCTGCCTTTTCAGTGCCTTCACCATAGTCCGTTCAGATGCAAACAATTGGACCAGATCTTCTAGCGTAACTACAGAAATGCACCTCACCCTGACTTCTTTTCCTCATAATTTTCTGAGAAATGGGTATTTATTGAAATTTTTTACAAATGCCTTTCAGATGGTATAGATTACGATTATATCGGAATTTAATGTAGAAAGAAAAAAATGGGTTGGGAGTAGGCATTATATGCACCCCGATTTTGTTTCCTTACATGTTTCGATGATGTAGATTACAATTTTGTTGAGAAGAAATAACATCCATATCAGCACATGAAGATTATCAAAAGCTCCTCCCTTGCTACGAAAAATCTTCCACAGTAAATTCCGATATAAACGCAATCTACACCATCTAAAAAGAATTTGTAGAAAATTTAATTTTAAAATATCCGTTTGTCAGAATGTTATGAGGAAACAAATGTTGGTGGGGCATATTTGTGTAGTTATGCCCTCTTAGATAAACTCATCCTGATGTGTTGTTTCCTACTCCAGCAATCCACGAGATGTGATATCTTCACCCACAAGTCTCAGATACTCTTTCAAAAGATCACAAACAATTCCCTTCAATTTAAAATAACCGCACAAAAATATTAACATTAAAACAGTCGATGGTATTTATTAAAACAACAAAAATTATTCAGGCTCCAAATCAAGCAGTGCAACTGTTATCTATTTCCGACGGAAGTGAATAAAGCAACAAACAGCACACGCTTTACTTGTATGTTCTGTTCTCTCTCAGTCATGGCTCAACCATGTGTTCTTCGGTCTCTGTATCGATCTATAAAAAGAACAAGTCAAATATTTCCTGGACTAAACTTCTCAGGTAAAAATGATTCGTATTCCACACATATAATGCTTTATTCAATCTGTTTGATATTTATTTAATTTACAATGTTATTGTGTTATGTCTTAAATATTCTCACTGGCCCTTCCTCCCTCTTTGTGGCAGCGGTTTAACTTGTTTCAATATTAAAGTCTCTCACATCGGTAATTTAATAAATATCTCGTATGTTGACAATTCTTAAAGTATCAGTTATTTATTTTTCACATAAAAGACAGCTTGATCACTCAGTAATGTTAGCACTTACTTTACGTAATGTAGTTTAACTAGGGCGATGCATCAGTAAAATTGTTAGAGCGGTGGTATTTATACCGGCTTTTTACGTTCTTGGTTCAAATCACGCCGAGATCGATTTTGCCTTTCTTTCATCTTCCTGGGGTCGATGAAAATAAAGTGACAGTTAAGCTCTGAGGTGAATGGTATTGTATAACCCACTTCCTTCAAAGTTGCTATGGAAAAAAAAAACTCATAGTAGAAACCTTGTCGAAATACTACTAGATATGGTACACATGTACCGTCATATACTTTTTTTTTTAATCGGTTATAAACTTTGTTAAGACTCAAGTTCACCTAATTCTTTATACCGACGTCGAATCCAGTTTTCATTCAGATGTGTGACCATTCCAACTAAACCGTTAATGCCCTTGACGAAAGTAGGAACATTACAGGATCACAGTTAGCAGAATCAGTCAACTCGCTGTTGAAAAATGCATTGATAAAAATACAGTTTTATATTTCTGCCTAGTTATTTTACATCAATTGTTAATTTTAATTATACAAGAAAAAAAAAAGAAACTCAATCATTCCAGTGTTATGAAGTATCCCTGTGCTTTTTATGTTTTGTAACTTAAAGTTGATTTCTTATTTCTCCTCTATAAAAATCTAAATTATTGTATTCTTGTGAAGAAATGTCATTGAGTGGGCTGATGTGTTATTTTGAAAATGGGATTGTTTGGGACAATTCATTTCAAGGTCACAGTAAAGTCGCTTTGCTTTTGGTATTAATTTACAATTACACTCATCTCGTAAGACAAAAAGTAAAAAATGTACCGGTATAGGGCACGGAATTGCGGGGTTAGGAATGTAAAAAGTATAATTTTTTGGACATAAATTCTTTCACAGAAGGGAACAACTTCCCGATTTCTTGCACTTTTCTTCTTCATGTGATGGTGATAGCTATTTCGAAAGCCCTCCGAGCAGAATGTGGAGACCGGTGTAATAAAATTTTACCTTGCTTTTTAATGGAACTCGTTCTCCACAAGAAAACGGGATATTTTTTTCACGTATCTACAGAATATTCGGATTTTTTTAAACGTATTTAATGAATTAAATTTTGTAGCGACACATATGCAACTTTTATATAAATACTGTAAAAGCTTCTGGTGATCCGATTTCAACGAGGCCAGTATAATGTATAATTATAGCCAGACAGCCGTCACTTGCCAGCAAGTATAACTTGGTGACATGTACCATGCTTTCGCCTTATACTCCCCCCCCCCCCCAATCATGACCCTGTAAACATCTAGAATGGGGAAACTAGGAGCGAGAACTGCATCAGCACAGAGCTGAGGTTCACATTCAGTTGAATGGATTGAAGCGACATGAAATGAAATGCCTTGTTCAATGGCACAACATACTGACCAGTCCAGGAATTGAACTCACAATTTTATGATCGTGAGCCGAATACACACATACATACAGTGGCGCCTTGGGCAAGTGTCTTCTATTATAATCTCGTGCCAACCAAAGTCTGGTGAGTGAATTGGATAAAAGGAAACAAAAAAAATCTGTCGTGTGTATGTATGCATACGTGTGCATGTGACCAACTGATGCTGGCATGAGTTGAACGGTTTGACTGAATCCAACACTGCATCATGCTTAACTGATTTGTATGATTTCTGTGGCTGGATGCCCTTCCTAACACCAACCACTTGACAGTATATACTGGGTGCTTCTTTTCATGGCACCAGCACAAGCAAGGTTGCTATGGAGCCTGCAAAACTAAGATACTTTTTGACTGAATACGGTTACAGTGGTGAGGGAGATGGCTTTATGCTATAGGCTGAAGGGTTAAAGTGAGAGAGAAAGGTCCAGAATAGTACAGATTTCTTGTTAAAGGGGAGCTACAGAACTACTCACAAGTGAAAATAACAAAAGACTACAGCTGTTCATCTTCCACTACAATAATCAAATAATCTGTTGTCAATTTTTTTAGAACTTTAATTTCTTGAGAAACATCATCATCGTCGTTTAACGTCTGCTTTCCATGCTAGCATGGGTTGGACGATTTGACTGAGGACTGGTGAAACCAGATGGCTACACCAGGCTCCAATCTGAATTGGCAGATTTTCTACAGCTGGATGCCCTTCTTAATGCCAACCACTCTGAGAGTGTAGTGGGTGCTTTTATGTGCCACTGGCACGAAGGCCAGTCAGGCGGTACTGGCAACAGCCATGCTCAAAATGGTGTATTTTATGTGTCATCTTCACAGGAGCCAGTTCGGCAGCACTGGCAACGATCTCACTCGAATGTCTTTACACTTGCCATCCAGCACAAGTGCCAGGAAGGCGATGCTGGGCGCAGGTGCCATTGACAGTTTGACTTTCGCTTGCCCCAATAGGTCTTCGCAAGCCGAGTTTCGTTTCCAATGATTTCTGGCTGGATCCATTTTGGCTTCTTTAATTCAATCCTTTTGATACCAACTTGCCTAAGACTGCCCCTGATTCAGTAATACAGACTTCATGTTTAAAGTGATCTAAGTTAGAACTTTCCATTAAAATTCCTCATTAATCTGTTTCAAACACCCTTTAAATGGCAGCAAAGTTATTCTATTAAATTCTTTATTATTTCAAAATTAATTTCAACAAAGTCAATGAATACTAACAGAATTATAGTAACAAAAGTGTTCATGTTTGTTGATAACTACCCTACTTTTCATTTCAAATCTCCATTTCATTCATAAGGTTCAAATCAATATATTTGAAACATGAAGCTATTATGGTGAGGTTGGTAAATATTGCTTTTTATAGTTATAATATAGTAGGATGTTATAATTATAATGTAGCCAAAGTGAGACCGATTGAATAAGTACCAGGCATAAAACGATAATAAGTACTGGGGTCGATTAGCTCAACTAAAATTCTTCAAGGTAGCGCCCCAGCATGGCCACAGTCTAATGACTAAAACAAGTAAAAGAAAGAACCATTTACACTGATAGTAAAATGTTCCTCTTCATAAGGCAGGTAGCTTAGGAAGTATATTTTTGCTACCATGGGTTAATATCAGGAAATAGCAAGATCGTTGCCTGTGCAGGTGGTACATAAAATACACCATTTTGAGTGTGGCCGTTGCCAGTACCTGCCTGACTGGCCTTCGTGCTGGTGGCACGTAAAATCACCCACTACACTGGCAACGACCATGCTCAAAAGGTATTTTTACATGCTACCTGCATGGGAGCTGCACACAAACCTTGTATCTTTAACTTTAAATAAAGATTTTGAATATAAAAAGACTAGTGTTACCCATCATATTGACAGGTAACTTTAGAAATAAATTTTTGCTACTTTAGGTAATATCAAGAAATATATTGTACATGCAATTATTATAATTTAACTTTTATCAAATTTCTTATTGCTCATTCAAAATAATGAAATAATGAATATTAATTTTCAAATGAAAAATATTTAAACTTCTTCCATAATTTCTGTCTCATTTACTCCCTCGTGTCTTCCTCCTCTGCTTCTGTGATTCTTTCTCTCACACTGTATATGTGTGTAAAAAACTATCTTTTACTTATTGCCTATAATCAAGAGTGACTGTGTGGTAAGTAGCTTGCTTACCAACCACATGGTTCCGGGTTCAGTCCCACTGTGTGGCACCTTGGGCAAGTGTCTTCTACTATAGCCTCGGGTCGACCAAAGCCTTGTGAGTGGATTTGGTAGACAGAAACTGAAAGAAGCCCGTCGTATATATGTATATATATATATATATATGTGTGTGTGTTTGGCCCCCTAGCATTGCTTGACAACCGATGCTGGTGTGTTTATGTGCCCGTCACTTAGCGGTTCGGCAAAAGAGACCGAAAGAATAAGTCCTGGGGTCGATTTACTCGACTAAAGGCGGTGCCCCAGCATGGCCGCAGTCAAAATGACTGAAACAAGTAAAAGAGTAAGTGTGTGTACATTCTGTACCTCTTATGATGACTCTCTCAGCATCACATTTTTACTCTCTCTTCCCTTCTCTCTATACAATGTAATGTGTGACTGGAGAAATGAACTAACCAACCATTGGCATCAGATGTTATTATACAATTTGTTGTATGCACAGTACAGCCAGATGGTTTAATAGTTCGTTTCACAACCATGAAGTCTCAGGTTCAATCTCACTGCATGTCACCGTGGTCAAATGTCATTTTCTATAGCCTTATGCCAACCCATAACTTATCATTGAGATTAAGTAGATGGAGACTATAATGAAGCACATTTGGTGGATTATTCTTATAATTGAAAAGGTATAGCCTTGTCACATGCTGTGTCATATTGATTCTGCCTGAGACTTGCATTAAAGGTACATATTTCTGTGAAATACTCAGCCACTTACACATTAATTCAGGGGCAGGTAATTCAATTCATCAAACAACAGAATCCTCATTGTTACAGTTTAATTTATCTATCTTTCATTGCAGTCTGTCGTCATCTGCTCAGTGATGCATATCAGTGCCAAGCAGTATGGGAAGAAAGAATGAATTTTCAAGAACTTCAAGTCCCTTGTTGTAAGTATATGTTTTTTCCCTGAGTACTAAACAAATGGGGTTAGGGAATATAATACATTTAACCCTTTAGCATTTAATCTGGCCATATCCAGACCAAATATTCCTACCTGTTTTATGCTAAAACTGACCAGATCCAACCTCTCACACCTACCCTACATTGTCATTCTCAGAATATACAAACACACCATTGAAATTTTGAAGCTGCAAGATAATGCATGATTAATTCAAAACAATGTGAATAAATACACAGAATGCTGAAGGGTTAATGTAGAGAGAAAGAGGGCAGGATGTGTTTTATATTTAATGTGGAAGAGAGTCTATAACTGGAAGGTCATGGTGCTAGGCTGATCTTTGGTCATAAAGTAACTTCTTAATATAATCAGTTTTGTGTCCCTGTGTTTACCTCAGTTTGCCTGGCTGACAAGTTCTACCTTTCGTCATCATCATCCTCATCATTTTAATATCCACTTTTCCATGCTTGCATGAATTGGATAGAGTTATTGCCCTTGCTGTTGCTAACCCTCACCTATTTCCAAGTAAGGTAATATTTCCCCATGGTCAAATACGATTTTCACAAAATATTGGAGATGAATGACACTGCTTGGGACTCATTTACAATTATCACACAACATTGAGGCAAGGAGACTCAAACACACACACATCATCATCATCATCGTTTAACATCCACTTTCCATGCTGGCATGGGTTAGACGATTCAACAGGAACAGGCAAACCAGAGGACTGCACCAAGCTTCATTCAGTGTCTGCTTTGGCATGGTTTCTATAACTGGATGCCTTTCCTAACACCAACCACTACACATATATATATGTATGTATATACTACAGGCTTTCTTTTAGTTTCTGTCTATCAGATTCATTCACTAGGCTTTTATTAGTCTGGTTACTATAGAAAGATACACTTGCCCTAAGTGGCATGCAGCAGGAGTGAACCCAGGATCATTTGGTTGGGAAGAAACTTCTTAACCACACAACCATGTCTGCATTTTACTTTTATTATGTGATTTTTTTTTTCTTACTTGCCTAGTCTGGAAGATGGGGCTGTACTTATAGCCTCTACAGACCCTCCTAGTCCATTGAGAATGATGTCATCAATGTTCCTCTTGGACCTTTGTAACTCAACACATGTGGGAAAGGCATGAGAAGGGAAGGAATTCCAGAGTGGGGTTACATTCTGGGGAGAAAAGACATAGTGATGTGAAGTTGTTTCAGCAATAATTTATTTCATTTAATTATCCAGGTTCTTTTATTTTATTAATTATCTTTGTTTTAATTGCAGATGATTTCCTCTACAACTTAGCTGAAAAGGCTGAAAAAGAAAAGAATATTTCATATGTTGACATTGATATTGTAAGTTAATGTAATGATGCTTTATAGATTATTGTTGAAAGTATGAAGCTGTGTGATTACTTATAAACCATGTAGTTTTGGGTTCAGTCCCACTACATGGATCCTTGAACAAGTATCCCCTACTATAGCCCTTGAACTGATCAAATTCTTGTGAGTCAATACTGTGAATAAAAACTGAAACATGCCTGAGCTACATTTGTTTGACAGGTGGGAGAGTGTTACATAACTTGGATACAGGCAGGAGTTGGTGACGAGAAAGGTATCTGGCCAGTTGTTTTCCATACTGGCATGGATTGGACATTTCAGCAGGATCCAACAAGCTCCAATATTTCAGTTTTTGGCATGGTTTCTATGTTGGGTGTCCTTCCTAGTACCAACCACTTTACAGAGTGTGCTGGATGCTTTTTTTGTTTGTTTGTTTTATAGCACCAGTAGTGTCACCTTGTAACTTTCAAGACTAAAAGAACTCTCACAGGTGAAATGAGAATAGGAAATAGTCATTAGACTGTGGCCATGCTGGGACACTGCCTTGAAGAATTTATAGTCGAATGAATTGATTCCAGTACTTATTTTTTTAAGCCTGATACTTATTCAGTTGGTATCTTTTGCCAAACCACTAAGTTACGGGGACAAGCGCACCAACACTACTTGTCAAGTGGTGGTGGGAGGTAAACACAGACACAAAGACACACACATATGTGTGTGTGTGTGTGTGTATGATATGATGGGCTTCTTTCAATTTCCGTCTACTAAATCCACTCACAAGGCTTTGGCGCCTGAGGCTATTGTAGAAGACACTTGCCCAAGGTCCAACGCAGTATGACTGAACCCTGAAGCAAGCTTCTTACCACACAGCCACGCCTGTGTCTATTGCTCACACAAGACTAGAATGTTGTCCATCTTATGACAAGTAACTTTAGTAGTTTACTTTTGTCGCATCATAGGTAATATCAGAAAATATGGCCATAACATACAATAAGTATAATGTAACTTTTATTGAATTTTTTTGGTGTTTATATGTAATGATGAAATGAATACTAATTTTCAAAAGAAAAAATATTTATTCCCTTAAAATATAATTAAATAAGACATAACTTATAATCTTCTCCCTTCTTCTTCTCCTCTTCTGCCTCTGATTATTTCTCTCAGTGTGTGTGTAATGTTCTTCAATTCTTTTTCTCACTCTGTGTGTGTAGTGTTCTATAATTCTTTGCCTGCTACCAAGCTTTATATGTGCACTCATCCTGCATCATTTTATATTTTTTATGGAGATGCTTAAATACTGCCTTAAACAAGAGACTAACTTTTTAAATGTACCATATTTGTGTTCTATTTTATAGTTGGCTAACAAAGTAGATGAACTAGAAGCTAATGATATAAAGAAAGTTGAAAAACTTTTATACAGGTAAGCAACAGATTTACAGCTGTTTCACAGAAACATCTCCCTGTTTTTATGGAGATAATAGTTTTAAATGAATTACCAACCTCATTATTTTCTTGTTTCTGTTGGTTTAGTTTCCAGTTTTCTCTCAGTGCATTCATACTTGATTGATTTTACTTACAAACTTTTCTCCTGGTGACTGTTTTTATGGGAAGAGTGTGGATGCGGAAAGAAAAATTGCGAAATGGAAAGGGGCTGGTGAGAGTGAAGATACCAAGAGAGGAATTTGAGTGGGCATTGCGCCTCATTTTTCACTCTTTCATATATTATCATTCGTTTCTTTTATTTTTTCTTCATATTTCATCTCCTTTTTGTATTTTTAGTTCCCCGAGTTTATGTTTTGTTACATTTTGTATTGTCTTTATGTTTTATATTGTCGTCAAGCATCTATATTTAGCCTTTTTGAAGTAATAAAGAATCAGACTGTTTTTATGCAGCTAATTATGGGACCTGAAAACGATTCGACAATACATTAATTGAAACGAGTGGGATTAAGAATAAGGCACACAACTCACACACATTCACCCATGAGTAAAAGAGTTGATAGTGTGTTACAATTTCTCTCACCATTTTTAATGTCTCTTTTCTATGCCAGCTTAGATTAGACGGTTTGAAAGGATCCAACGGGTTCATGGACTGCGTTGAGCTCCAATTTTTACAGTACAGTGTACTGGGTGCTGTCATCGTGTCTATTCAGGTTGCCTACGCTTTGCTTCCGATTATGGAATGGAATTGCCAGTTTTCGCCCTTGTAATGCAAGGGAGATAATCGACGTTACTCAGTCAATGTTAACGGTTTGACTTCTTACAAGCCGTCGACAAATTTTATGGCACATGATTTTGATGTATAGCTTACTTGTCAGTAGTAATGATGGTAAGGAGATGAGAAATTCAGTAGAAAATGTTGTTTATGTCATCGTTTGTTTCCAAACAAACAGGTTCCGTCACAGTGTTGATGCTGCAAACATTACTGACTCTTTAGCAACATCTCTGGCTCGTGGATACCTGAAACTTGGGCTGGCTGAAAATTATCTCAGCTTGATGAAGAAAAAAGTAAGTGTTTACTGAAGTCTTTTAGATTATTATTATTATTATTATTATTATCATCTATATATACGTGTGTGTGTAGAAAAATGGATTAGGGTTTGAGATGCATAAATGAAGAGAGAAGACTTGAATGGTGATATTGTTTTCTTGTATTCGTATACCAGAAGTGCAATATTGTATGGCAGTGAAATTTTGCCAGTTTATCTCGTAATAATTGCAGTGGGAGGCATGGTTGTGTGGATATGGAGATCCCCTTGCTACTATGTGGTCTCAAGTTCTACTTCAGTGCACAGCACTTTGGACAAGTGTCTTCTATTGTAGCTTCAGGCTGACCAGTGCCTTGTGAGTAAAAATGATAGCCAGAGACTGTATGATGATCATCATCATCATTAACATCCACTCTTCCATGCTCCCCTTCTCCCACTACTGTTTTTGTCGCTACTCTGTGATATTCTGTGCTTCCTAGCTCAATTGTTAAATGGTTTGTTCAAAATAACATCAAAACTAAATGGAAATTTCTTGTCAAATCACATGAGATTTACAGCCTATCGACAGGATGTATGAAAAACACACTGCTGGATTATGAATGACATCATCAGACAATATGTTGTACAAGTTTCTACATCACTGCACACCCACTGAGTCACTGTCTACATATATATATATATATATATATATATATATATATATATATATATATATATGACCATCATCATTATCAATTAACTTCCTGTTCTGTGCTGGCATGGGTTGGACAGTTTGACAGGGATCTGATGGATCCAAGGACTTCATCATGCTCCTGTGTCTATTTTGACATGGTTACTATGGTTGGATGCCCTTCCTAATGCAAACCACTTTGCAGAGTGAACTAGGTACTTTTTTTGTGCCACCAGCACTACTGAGGTCACCCTGTAGCTCATAAGTCTACAGCAGCCAAGAAGAGAGTGGTGTTGCATCCTTATATTAGATGTAAGGTGGTTGAGATATGAAAGAAAAGATGGGGTTGGGCAGATTATGTTGTAGAGGAGGTACGTAGCTATTAACATTTAGGAGAGAAAGTGAGAATGAATTGATAGTATCTTCAAAGAGCCAGATAATGGTGGCACCTCAGGGAGGAGGAATAGTGGGTGGAGGTGATTTGCAAGAGTGTGTGGAGGGAGTAGAAGTGGGAGAGAGGGAGATGGGCAATCTCTCTAAAGATTAGGAAGGATTGAGAGATGGGTGGGTGCATGAGTTGAGGGGTACTAGCAACAGAGTGGTGATGATGATAACATTGACAATATTGTATATTCTGCTGGCAGAATCAGTAGCATGCCAGGCAAAATGCTTAGTGGCATTTCATCTGTCTTTACGTTCTAAGTTCAAATTCGGCCAAGGTCAACTTTCCTTTTATCCTTTTGTGGTCAATAAAATCAGTACCAGCTGAAGAATGGGAATCAGTGTAATTGACTTACACCTTCCCTAGTGCTTTCTGGCCTTGTGCCAAAATTTGAAACCAATATTGTAGGTGTATGGGAATGTTGACATTATGACAATGTTGACATTCTACACTTTTGAAGACCCATGGAATAAAAGAAAAAAAATCCCTTCTTTGAAATATAGATAAGTGTTAGTGTCAGGAAGGACATCCATTTATAAATTCCTACCTCAAATATGTCCTTTCTCCAACCTATACAAGCATGGAAAATTGGATGTTAGATAAACAAACAAACAATGTTGCCCTGCATTCAGTTTCAACTCTGATTTTCCTGATGATGAATTTCTCATGTTATAAACAAATAAATGCACTGATTTATCTGTAAACATTTATCTTCTTATTGACTTTTTGTAATACTTTGCTTTCCAACAGAATGCATATGGAATCTTTCCTGATTTTCCCACATCAAATATTCTTATGGACTATTTCATTAAAACTGGAAAATATGACTGTAAGCATTTTATTTTTTCTTCCATTTTTGTACATCCTTTTGTAGATGCTGGTAACAAAAAGGAATGGTTTTTCAAATTGGATTATCTGCATGTTGTTGAAGCAAAGAGTTGTTTTCATAGTTGATTGTTCGTGATCATCATTTAACATCTGTTTTTCATACTGGGATGGTTTGGACGTTTTGGCAGGTCAGAAGACTCTGCTAAGCTCTATTGTCTGTTTTGGAATGGTTTCTATGGCTGGATGCCCTTCCTAACTCCAACTGCTTTATAAAGTGTACTGAGTATTTTTTATGTGGCACCATCACTTATGAGATCATCAAGTATCTTACAAGACAAGACTAGACTTCTCATCTGAGATAGGAGTAATATTGAGGGAGGTGGTTTTGTGCCAGGGAATGAGAGGTTAGAGCATGAATTGAGGTACACAAATAGTTGCCTTGCAGTAAAGGAGATACATGGCTACCTCAGCAGGAAAGAGAGAGAGGAGGGAAAATGATGAAGATGTGACAGGAGGTGTGTACACTCAAGTCACAGGAAGGTGTATACAAGTGAAGTGGAACCAAGGATAGGACAGGATGGGTGGGTGGATAAGTTTACAATATTGCGAAAGTAGAGGGGGAGGGAATGTAGTGAGTGGATACAAATAGTGGGAGGAAATGTTAGGAAGATATGTTGTGGGGAAGAGCTACTACAGAACATTCAACCTTTGAGCTTGTATGATAGGTAAACAGGGTCATGTGCTTTGCCTAGAGTCACTACGCAAGGCCTTATGTGAACCTGTCTGTTAACATAGCAAGTTGAAAAGTGTGGTTGTGTACCATGTTTAAGGGTATATTGTAGTTTCTGCCTGTCTACATTTGCTGTCCAGCAGAGATCATTAGTTCATCATCATCATCATCATTTTAACATCTACTTTTCCATACTTGCATAGATCAGACAAGAGTATGTTGGAGCAGAGTTTTCTAAGGCCAGACAGTCTTCTTAATGCCAACTCACACCTGTTTCCAACCAAGGTAATAATAATCTCCCAGAACATGTTCTATGCAGAGAACTGGAAACAGACAGAACTGTATGGATAAGCATTTTTTTTACAAAGACTATACTACATGTCACATGTTAAGAAGCCTGAATGTGTTTTCATGGTGGACTGCAAGCGAATGGCTCTGTCTGTAAGGCCATTGTTTACAAATAGCAATCACACTTGAAGCCAAGAGGAAATTTGAACTCACTCACAGGCAAATATACACATACACATATGACATACTTCTTCAGTTTCCATTGGCCAAACCCACTCACAAGGCTTTCGTTGACCAGAGGCTATAAGAAGACACTTGCCCAACTGAGGAAGAAACATTAACCTACTTAGAAAACAGATGAGGGTTGGCAGCAGGAAGAGCATCTGGCCATAATATGAATTCTGTCTCATTTATGCAACTCTGGAAACATATTCATTAATGCAAAGAAGAAGATGAGAAGGAGGATTGTTTCATATTCGAAAGTATAGCATTAACATTTCTATTTATTATTTATTCTTGTATTATTATTATTGCACTGTATGGTGTTTAAATAACAGGTGCCGCTCAGATTGCCTATGAAATGATGCTTCAAGAAGATTTTAGCCATCGGTCTACTCTCTTGTTGTCCCTTTATTCGTGTGTCAAGTTTCTGTTATCTTTACCCAAACAGTCAGAGGTTTGCAAAGATGTTCAAGAGGAAAAAGCTGAAGAGGAAGTTGAGGTATGTATTATGTGGTTTGTTTTTAATTCATTGGCAGGAATATCTGTATCTGTATATTTAGGGCTGTGTAATTTAAGAAGTTTGCTTCCCAACTACATGGTTTCTTGTTCAGTTTCATTGTGTGGTACCTTAACCCTTCAGCATTTAAACCAGCCCAAATATTCTACCTGTTTTGTGTTCAAACTAGCCGGATCTGGCCTCTCATACCTACCCTATAATGTCATTCTAAAAATAAACACATCGAAATCTTGAAGTTATAAGGTAATGTATGATTAATTCAAAACAATGTGAAGAAATAAGTATTATATTTGACAGAATAGTCTGAATACTAAAGGGTTCGGCAAGTATCATATATTATAGCTGTGGGCTGACCAAAACTGTATGAGTGAATTTTGTGAAAAGAAACTGAATAAAGCCCATTTAATATATATATTTGTGCTCCTTGTCCTTGACATCAGGTGATAGTTGTAAACAAGTGTCACCATCATGCAGGTGGTTTCCTTCTTTTCCAATCTTCCATGAAAACATGTCTGGTCAAAGAGAATTATTAAAAGGTGAGGGCTGGTGACAGGAAGGGCATCCAGCCATAGAAAATTTGTCTCAACAAATGTCTGACCCATACAAGCATACAAAAGTGGACGTTAAGATTATTACAAAGTGTGTGCGTGTTTGTGTGTGTACATAACCCCTTATCTCCTAGTATATATCTGCCTCTCTCAGGGTACATAGTCTGGCAGGCAGCTGGTGCCATTAAAAAAAAGCACTCAACACATGTTAAGTGGTTGGCGTTAGGAAGGGCAGGGTAAAAACTCCCCTTTGGTCATGAATGACCATGAGATTGCACTGAGAAAGTTACCCTCTGTGGCACAAGTCAGGGCAAGGTTGTTTATGGAAGACCACCAGTTGCCCATGCATGCTAGCCTCCCCTCTCCACGCCACCTATGTTATCCAAGGGAAAGGCAAAGAATGATACAGCTTGGCACCAGTAACATCACAACTCATTTCTACAGCGGAGTAAACTGGCGCAACATGAAATAAAGTGTCTTGCTCAAGAACAAAACACAGCCTGGTCCAGGAACTGATCCCACTACCTCATGATTTTGAGCCCGATGCTCTAACCACTGAGCCATGACATCCACGTGTAGAAACCATGCCAAAGCAGACCACTGGGACATGATGCAATTCCTCAGCCTATTGAATCCTGTCAAACCATCCATCCTAACATGGAGCAAAGAGATTACATGATGGTATATGTATGTGTATGTTTGTAAGTTTACACACACACTGATATATCTTTATCATTTCACATCCATTTTTCCATGCTTGAATGGATCAGATGGAATTTCTACAGCTAGATCCCCCCCACCACCGTCACCAACCTTCACCTGTTTCCAAGCAAGGTAATGTCTTTCTGTAGCTATATATGTTTTTCACAGAAAAATAAGCAACAGCATTTGCATGCTCATGTACAACCATTGCACGATGTCTATACACACACACATATTTATATATGATAGGCTTCTTTCAGTTTCCATCTATCAAATCCATTCACAAGACTTTGATGGCCTGGGGCTATAGTAGAAAACACTTGTCCAAGGTGCCACACAGCCACATCTACACCTGCATGTGTGTGTTTGTTTGTTTATTTATTTATCTGGATGCTTCTATGTTGGTTTTGACAATGGTGATTCAGTTGGTTGGTGAACTGAATTATTTACTTGTTCAGTTAGGATGTAATTGGCTGAGTATTCCACAGACACATATTCATGTACCCTTAACATAATTCTCAAGCAGCATCAACATAACAGATTTTCTAACAATGCTCTGCCTTTGAATCAGGTATATTCATTCAGTAGGATTCACTACAGTTTCTGCTTACCTAATTTCATTCCCAAGGTATGGGTCAACCCAAGGCTATAGCAAATAACATTTGCTCAAGATGTCACATGGTGGGTTTGAACCTAAGACCTTGCAAAGTGAACTTCCTAACCTTTTGGCTATGCTGTGCCTATAGGTGTGTGTGCGCGCACATGTGATCGTCATTTTAACTTGCACTTTTCCATACTTGCATGGATTGGATGGAATTTGTTGAGGCAGATTTACTATGGTTAGATGCTCTTTCTGTTGCTGAACCTCACCTGTTTCTGAGCAAGGTAATATTTCTCCATGGCCAGACATATTTTCATGGAAGACTGAAAACAAATGATACCACTTGTTTGATAGTGATGCCCATTTACAACTATCATGTAATGTCAAAACAAGGAGACAGTAACACTCACTCATGCACCTGGTACACTTTAAGTGGTTGGTGTTACAAAGCCATAGAAACCACACCAAAACAGACGACAGTAGCCTGGAACAGACAGCCCTCTGGCTTGCCAGCACTGTCAAACCATCCAACTCATGTCTGCATGGAAAACAAACATTAAATGGTGATAATGATGATTGATGTGTATGTACACACACACACGTGCACATACGCACCCACACAACAGGCTTCAGTTTCCATCTACCAAATCCAGTCCCAAGGCATTGATCAACCTCAGGCTATAGTAGAAGATACTTGCCCTAGGTGTCATGCAGCTGGACTGAACCTGGAACCATTTTATTGGGAATCAAACTTTTTATCACACAGTCACACCTATGAAATACTTTTCCAATTTCCCTTAAACATTATTGTATTCTAACCATTCAATTATTTCATATATTTTAGGAAGTTTGGGTAAAAGTGAAATACATGAACAAGCCGTACTATGATGACCATTTTGATATCTCAGAACCCCAGCTTCTATTGGGAAAAACATTGATAATGATTGGTAAAGAATTGTCTGACCATAACCTATTAAGCTGTACCTTACAAACGTATGGATTTGCTCTATATGAAAAATTTAATAAAGGGCTGTTATTTCTTGAGAAACTGCTTGCTGGTCCCAAGGTGCCATGTGTGTATAAATGTGCTGTAAGTTGGAAATTCTATTTATTGTTATACATGTACCCTCATCATCATCATCATCATCATCGTCGTCGTTTTACGTCTGCTTTCCATGCTGGCATGGGTTGGACAGCTTGACTGAGGACTGGTGAGCCAGAGGTTGCACCAAACTCTATCTGATCTGGCAAAGTTTCTACAGCTGGATGCCCTTCCTAATGCCAACCACTCTGAGAGTGTAGTAGGTGCTTTTACATGCCACCGATATGAGGGCCAGTCAGGTGGTTCTGGCAACGACCACGCTCAAAAGGTGTTTTTACGTGCTACCTGCACGGGAGCCAGTCCGGCAGTACTGGCAACAACTACACTCAAATGTTGTTTTTCACGTGCCACCAGCACATGTGCTGGTAAAGCGACGCTGGCAACGATCATGCTCAAATGGTGCTTTTCACTTGTCACTGGCACGGGAGCCAATCCATGGCTTGGATATGCTCTTAATGTTCCACTGGCACGAGTACCAATCAAGCGGTACTGTCATAGGCCACGTCAGCAATTTTGATTTGTTTACACTTGCCTCAATAGGTCTTCGCAAGCAAATAAAGCACCATTTGAGCATGGCTGATGCCAGTACCACCTGACTGACCCTCGTGCCAGTGGCACGTAAAAGCACCTACTACACTCTCGGAGTGGCTGGCGTTAGGAAGGGCATCCAACTGTAGAAACTTTGCCAGATCAGATTGGAGACTGGTGCAGCCTTCTGGCTTGCCGGCCCTCAGTCAAACCATCCAATCCATGCCAGCATGGAAAGCAGACGTTAAAAGATGATGATGTACACTTGTATAAGATACATATTCACCCATATATGTATATTTTGCTTATTGTTATACATGTGTGCACACATACATTCATATATGTGTGTGTCTTTCTTTTTAAAACTTGTTTCTGTCATTTTTGACTGCGGTCATGATGAGGCACCGAGTTGTGGAGGTTTTAGTGAAATCGTAGTCGTGGCCAGTGCTAGTGTGGCATAACTGGCACCCGGGCCAGTGGCACGTAAAATGCACCCATTACACTCTTGGAGGAGTTGGCATTCGGAAGGGCATCCAGCCATAGAAAACCATGTCAAATCA
Source organism: Octopus bimaculoides (assembly GCF_046866305.1). NCBI lineage: Eukaryota > Metazoa > Mollusca > Cephalopoda > Octopoda > Octopodidae > Octopus > Octopus bimaculoides. Next base: position 74,799,253 of record NC_142929.1, on the reverse strand, counting down.
GACTGGAACTTGGTGCAGCTCTCCGGCTTACTAGTTCCAGTCAAACCATCTAACCCATGCCAGCATGGAAAGCAGGTGCTAAATGATGATGATGTATACACACGTGTGTGTGTATATCTATATACACATACACGCATATATATATATCAAAACAAAAGACTGGAAAAATTTATTTGGTATATTTTTATATATATGAGAGAGAGAGAAATTAAGATATCAGTATAGCATTAGTTTGATATTGGTTACAATTGTTTCAGTGCCATTCCACTTGAAATTTAAATAATTACACATGCTACATTGCACAAACTGGTATTATTGTGCATAGCTGAAACAAATACTGGGAATGGCACTTCACCAGAACCTTAGCAAACTCAGCAAATATATATCTATATATATGTGTGTGTGTGTGTATATGGTGGCACGTAAAAAGCACCATTCAAGCATGGTCGATGCCAGTACCGGCTAATCGCCCCTCGCATCTCGTCTAGACTGACTCTTTCCCTCATTAGTTGGGCTATGACCCGCTGGACAAGTGAGATGGATAGTGTATATTCTAAAATTACAGTGGTTAATACTGAACTAGTTTCAGGTTTAATAGACAGATGAAATAAATCAATTTTTAAAAATTCATTTAATTTAAATTTGTTATATTACAATCATTGGCAGTATACTCCCATGCCTTTTTGGAAAAAACATGTATAACTTTAAAATATATTTACCATTATTCATCCACAGTAATTCGTAATTCAAGCTACTCAAATATGTTTTCAAAATAGCGAGAAAGAAAAAGCCATGCTTTTTTGTTCACCATTTGGCCTCGGCAAATTTAGAAGCTTGTTGAATGGTGAATGAAAAAGCATGGCTTTTTCTTTCTCTCTATATTTTAAAGTTATACATGTTTTTTTTTTTCTCCAAAAACATGGGAGTATACTGCTGATGATTGTAATATAACAAATTTAAATTAAATGAATTTTTAGAAAATTGATTTATTTAATTTGTCTATTAAACATGAAACTAGTTCAGTATTAACCACTGTAATTTTAAAATAAACATTATCTATCACGCTCGCCCTTACAGTTTATTTTGTATAAAGGCAAACAGTTGATGTTTTATTCAAACATTAATTATTCAACATGCATAGAAGCTTAGTTTTTTAACTGCTCTTCTCTCTGTCTCTCTCTCTCTCTGTCTATTTATATCATTGCTATCATCATCGTCGTTTAACATCCGCTTTCCATGCTAGCATGGGTTGGATGGTTTGACTGAGGACTAGCAAGCCAGAAGGCTGTACCAGGCTCCAATGTGATCTGGTAAGGTGTCTACTGTTGGATACCCTTCCTAACGCCAACCACTCTGAGAGTATAGTGGGTGCCTTGAAGAATGATTGAAGCAAGTAAAGATAAAAGATATGTATATAAATTCATATGCACACACACACTCTCCCTCTCTCTGTTTTGAGCTGGCGGGTGGGTCTTGTCTTGCAAGTACTTGGTGTTCTCACGAATGGTGGTACACTCTGGACTGGATGCTTTACTGTATTTGTTCCAGCTTTTTGTATTCCGAGTTCAAATTCCATCATCACTTGGTTTAACACCACCACCTGGCACATCAAGTTTCTTTAGCTGAGTTCACTCTGTTGCAAGCATTTGGGCCACATTTCTGGTTTGAGGATACTTCCCTCCCTTCTTTCTACCAGTCTTGGAGGATCTATAAAGGATCATGAGCATTATCTTCACTCAAGACTAAAATATTTTTAAAAACTTGTTGACATTATGACAAATTGCTCTGTGCCTTCAGAGATCTGTGAAATAAATTCCTTACTTGAAAAAAAAAAAAAGATAAGGATTGGTGACAGGAAGAGAATCGAGTTGTAAAATCCTGCCTCAAATACATCCCATCAAACATATACTAGCATTAGTGTGCCTTCTTTTGGATCATAATGGTGGACTCTCTTGTTGCTTCAATGAATGAGGGTCCAACAAGGCATAGCTACATAGATTGGTGCTAGTCTTGGTTTGCTGCACAGCCTGCATGATGAATTTTATTACAGTGGGTGTGGTTTGTGCAGATCCAGTCTCAATCTCTCGTCCTCTTAAACTTGTTTTAGTCTGGTGCAACAAGTTCCATGAGCCCAGCAGTTATTGGGATGCTGGATTCCTATGGAGTTACCTTCTCTTAGATGAGCAGTTCAAGAGCTGAAGGGCCTAGTCTGCTTTGGGTCTATTAGGTGTTTGTTGTCTGTGAGGCCCCTTCATCCAGAGGCAATTATATGACGTACTAATTAATCCATAGCTGGAACCCTGACAGATGCTACTACTCTAAATCAGAGTAGACCTGGAAACATTAGTGGCTAAGAAGTGGTTCCACACTTCTCTAAATCTTGAAAGTTCCAAACGAGGGCTTCAATACTGGATACAGTTTAAAGTCATACCCAGGTCGTGGATCATAGTAATGAGAACCAATGTTAAGACATATTTATATATTTGTCCACTCTTATATCAACTCTGCTACTTATTTACCGTTTTTTTTACTGTTAAAGCAGTGGAATCTTGTAATATATTCTATAATATATTTTAAATGTCTGTAGTTTTGTGATGTTTAAAAGATGCTTAGAGTTTTTATTGTCAACTTACATATTCTCTCTCAATTCTAGCTAGAGAAATTTCAAGAGTGTTTGGAATTTTGCAAAGTGAAGGATCCAAATTTATCCAAGAAAGAATTAGGATTTTTACGAAAGCATGACAGCAGGGAAGAAATAAGATTATCAGCTGAAGAGAAGGAACTTTATTTGGACAAATTTAAGGTTTTGTTTTATTTATTTTGGTTTTTGTTTCCCCCTCTTTGGATTTATTCAAAAGCATTTAACTTTGTGGTTTTGATTCCCTGACCAACCGGTGGTGTTTTGTGTTCTTGAACAAAACACTTTATTTCACATTGCCCAGTCCACTCAGCTGTAAATAGGTTCTAGCAGTAACTGGGATGACATCCCATACAGCAGAGAGTGTTGTAATCTCAATCACTTACACAATGGAAACTGGTTTAAGCTCTCATGGAGCTCATGGCTGACCTTGGGTTTATTTAATCCTTAGCTTGAAATATCACTTGCCCACTTCAAACAAGTGATACCACTAACTCTACAACCAGGTGAATCAAAGAGAAAATATTTAACCCATTAGCCTTTAAACCAGTCATATCCTACTTGTTTAATACTCAAACTGGATAAATACTGCCTCTTACACCTATCCTATAATGTCATTCTAAAAATTAGCAATGACATCGTTGAAATCTCAAAGCTGTGAGATAATGCATGATTAATTCAAAATAATGTGAATAAATAAGCATTACATTGGACAAAGTAATCTGAATGCTGAAGGGTTAAAATTAACTTAGTAACAACTGCTTTAACACTTAAAGTTTATTGAAAGGAGAAAATATAAATTTGGCACCTCAGATTATTTAAGAATGAACCCTTTTGTTAACTGAAATACTTTGGCTTTGTACTGAAAAGAACAAAGAATTCAGAAAATACCAAAGATGGGCATTTGAAACATAAATTATGAAATGTTGATAGACGGTTTTTTAATTTAGATCACTTAAACCTTTTTGTTTTCATATTTCTGTTGAACTACACTGCACTTGTTTCAATTTATTTTGATGATGATAATAATAATAATAATAATAATAATAAAAGAATTCAGTAAATAATTTTGCCTTCATAAAACTGGTGTTTGAGACATAAATTAACATGGAATTTAGATGATTTTAAATTTAAATTAATTGGAAGTCTGTATCAGGTGATCTTGTGTGGTGGGTTGTTATCAAAAACGTTGACTTTGATATTTTTAATTTCATTTCGTTAAATATTTCACTTATTCATTAAATTACTTACATCCCTACGTTAACATCTTTTCATCTCTACCTGCAGACGTTGTTTGAACAACTCATTGCTGGAGGTTATGTTGTCGAAAACTGCGATCAATTTGAAAAAGAAGTAGACAGTATTGTCAACACAGAGTTACCGGCCCTTGAACAGGCAGATATTGACCAACAGGTCAGTAACTTCTCTCTATGGGCCAAAGAACGAAGTCGTTTGTTACAGGAACAAATTGATGCTTACCAAAGAGCAGCCAAACGGAAAGAGATCGAAACCAAACTACTCGAGATTCAAGAGAAAGAAGAAATCCTGACATTTTTTGAAAGAAAACATGAATTGCAACTTGCTGCTCAAATTGGCAAGGTGAAACAGCAGCATATTAGACCGTCTCTTTCCAAGGAGAAATCCTTGGAAGATGAACTCGATTATGATGAACAATTTAAAAAGACCAAAGAGCCTAGTAAAAAAAAGAAACGATGAAATATTTGACATTTTCATTTGTCTGTTGAAGTTTATTTTCTGTTGCTAGTAGTTTTTTAAATAAAAAAAAAATTATTTCCGATTTGTACTTTACTTTCTGGCAACTGACATGATTGGAAACCGTGTTGTTGAAATTGGAACAATTACAATATGGAGGGACCATTTAAGCCATCGGAAAACACACAAAACTATTGCTTTTCATTTATTTCTCATCATCATCAAAAACAACCCCTGAACATTCAGTCTAAGACTCATGGGGGTCAGTTATTCAGTTTCCATGATGAATAACTGGCAGAGCTCACAACATTACATGTGAATGAAATGCCAGGGTTATTTATCTACAGTGGAGGCACAATGGCCCAGTGGTTAGAGCAGCGGACTCGCGGTTTCGATTCCCAGACCGGGCGTTGTGAGTGTTTATTGAGCGAAAACACCTAAAGCTCCACGAGGCTCCAGCAGGGGATGGTGGTGAACCCTGCTGTACTCTTCCACCACAACTTTCTCTCACTCTTTCTTCCTGTTTCTGTTGTACCTGTATTTCAAAGGGTCAGCCTTGTCACGCTGAATATCCCCGAGAACTACGTTAAGGGTACACATGTCTGTGGAGTGCTCAGCCACTTGCACGTTAATTTCACGAGCAGGCTGTTCCGTTGATTGGATCGACTGGAACCCTCGACATCGTAAGCGACGGAGTGCCAACAACAACAACTTATCCACAGTAGTAGATGGACTGTAACAACATGAAATTAAGTGTTTTGCTCAAGAACACAACACACCACCCAGTCTGGGAATTGAAACCACGATGTTGTGATGGTGAGTGACAACACTTTAATCACTAGGATTAGTCAAAATGTTGAAATTTTCATCTATAAACAGGATGCAAAGATTCAACGAAAATCTTTGGCTCTTCAAGAAATATATGGAATGGAATTAGGTTTAGCTTTGCCTCTGAAAAGTCAGCTTCAAGTCTGTGTGTATATTCAAGGTGTGCTACTTGTGTCACACAGATGTGACTGTTTGGTTAAGAAGTTCGCTTCCCAAACACATGGTTTCAGGTTAATTCCCACTGTGTGGCCCTTTGGGTAACTGTCTTCTATAGTCCCAGACTGGTCAAAACTTTGTGAGTAGATATGGTAAATGGAAACTGAAAGAAGTCTGTCATATACATGTGTGTATATGTTTGTATCTCCTTGTCTTGACATTGCATGATAGTTGTAAATGAGTGTCACTGTCATACAAGCAGTGTTGTTCATTTCCAATATTCTACAAAAATCATGTCTGACCAAGGAGAAATATTACCTTTCTTGGAAACAAGTGAGGATTGGTAACAGGAAGGGCATAAGTAAACTCTATCCGACCCGTAAAAGCATGGAAAAGGGAACATTAAAATGATGATTGTGATGAATCAGGAAAGAAGGCAGTGACCGTGAGCTTTTTAAGGGATTTCAAGACTTGGTGGTGGGAGGGAGAGAGGAAGGAATCCTTAATCAAAGAATTTTTGCAAAGCAATGGACTCTCCTAAAACACTGAGAGACCAGTGTTGTTAAACCAAATGCGAGATAAAATCATCCTAACACCCTAACTAATATGTTTCTACTCTGTTACCATGTACAGATTTTTTCTGTTTGGTTGAGAGGCTCACTTTGCAGTTACATGGTTTTAGGTTCAATACAACTACACTGCACCTTGGACAAACGACTTCTACTTTAGTCATGGGCTGACTAATATCTTGTGAGTAAATTTGGTACACACAAAGTGTACTTATATGTATGTGTGAGTTTATATGTGTATCTGTTAATGTTTACCTACATTCTGAGATTTGCATGAAAATGTTGCATTGACAAAAACAAACAGATTAAGGATGGGAAGATATGGGATGGCCCTGGACCATCAGGAGTCACTGCCAATATGCTTAAAATATCTGGTAGAATAAGACACAGCATAGTCACTTGTATAGTAAATCAGGTTATTCAGAAAGGTGTCATCCCAATAATTGATGTAGTAGCATTATAGTTAGCTTCTAGAAAAGTAAAAGTGATGCCTTAGGTTGAAACAATTACAGAGGTATCGAAGTTACACAGGTCATCAAAGTTACACAGATTTAAAGCCCAATTGATTAGAAATAGAATTAAATTAGATGAGATTCAAGTTTGGCTTTGTGCCAAGGAAGAGTACAATAAATGTCATCTTTCTTATGAAATAGCTGCAGGATAAGTATCTAGCTAAAAATAAACTATTGAACTTGGCTTTTGCCAACCTGGAGAAAGCTTTCAATAGAGTCCCTTACGCTGTTATCTGGTGGTCTCTAAATAAATTAGAAGTCGACAGATGGCTTGTTAGAGCCATAAAAGTCATATATAGGGGTGCTTTAATAGGGTGAGAGTTGGCCATGAGTACAGTGATGAATTTAGAACAAAATAGCAATGATACAGTTGGTAGTGGGTGGAGGCAGGACAGAGTAGACTGCAGGCATGGGAAGAGAGACAAACCTTATGCATGAAAAAGAGATGTAGTTTGGTTCATAGGAGTGGGGTGTGTATATTAATGTTATGTGTGGGTGAAATTCATAGCTCTTCCTATGTATCCTTAGTGTTTATTGTTTTTGTGCATATCACATACAAAGATGACTTTCTCTGTTAACCTACCTATGCACTTCTACCACTGCACTTCTGATGTGTCCATAATATACACTGGATGCAACAGACAGAATTCTTTCCAACAGCCTTCCTACATATTGAACAGGGCCTTTTACCTAAGGGAAAGACAGTCTTATCTATTTTCTTGCTAACAACTTTGATTCCAGGTTTTGCTTCCATACCTGAAATTTATTTTCCAATTCTGCTCTAAAACCGAGGTCATCAGCATATAGTAGTTTCCATGGGCAGCCACTTTTAAATTCTTGTTATGGCCTGGATGATCTCAGTCCTCTCTTGTTCTACATCACCATCACGAATGAACCTGTTTTTGACCGAATAGTGACTGATGATGAGAAATGGATTCTCTAAAAATGTCAAGCACCAAAGACAGTGGGTAGGGAAAGGAGAAACACTGGCATCCCAGACTAAAGAAGGGTCTTCACGCTGTTTGGTGGGATATGAAAAGTTTAGTCCACTTTAAACTTTTAAACCCGAATGAAATGATAACAAAGGAGATCTACTGCAAGCAGCCTAGAGGTAAAACGACCATCTTTGGTTTCAAGACGAAAGATGTTCTTCCATCAGGTTAATGCTCGGCCACATACAGCGAGGATGACATTCCAAAAGCTGGAGCAGTTTGAATGGGAAACAATGCCCCACCCACCATATTTGCCAGACATTGCCCCATCTGATTTTCATTTATTGCACAGTCTTCACAGAAAAAATATGAATTCTGTAGGTAAGGTCAGAACAGTACTGGAGGAGTATTTTTCATCATGGAGAAGTGAATTTTGGGAGAGGAGCCTTGTAAGTCTACCAGATAGATGGAAGAGCATTGCAGAAAATGAAGGAGAGTATATTTTAGATTAAAAAAGAACTTTGTTTATCTTAATTTTGAAAAATAAAAGAAGTGTAAAAAAAAACGCGTTATTTATGGGATGAACCAATACTTGTCCAAGTGACTTGATCTGTGATTGTGTAATGAAACTAAAACAATTACAGTGTTGAAGACACTAGTAGTCGTTGAAAAACACATAAATTCTGTTAACTTCAAATAAACATTTATTATTTGATGTCAATAGTTTCATCATATAAGGCGACGAGCTGGCAGAATCATTACCATGCTGGGCAGAATGGTTAGTGGTATTTTGTCTGTCCTTACGTTCTGAGTTCAAATTCTGTTGCAGTTGACTTTGCTTTCATCCTTTCAGGGTCAATAAAATAAGTACCCATTGAATGCTGGGGTTGATGTAATCAACTTATCCTCTCCCCCAAAACTGCTGACCTTGTGCCAAAAATTTGAAATCAGTATTTTCATCATATCAAATGCAACCTAGTCACTGACAGTTCCACTGCAATTGGTTTGAGGTGAGGTTGTTGGTCAGTATATAAAAGTGTAACTTTATATCCAACTTAATGTGGATGTATTGTTAGAATGCTGATTACTGTGTTATTTGCCCAGAGAGGTCCTCTTATATTGATACATGGTGCATCTGAGGAAGCACAATCTGCTGAAATCACATGATCTGCTAGTTCTGGAAACCATCCCAGACAATTCTCATCTGCTGTAATATGTGCGTGTGATTTTAAGCATCATGCATTTATATGAGAGGACCTCTCAAGGTGAATGACAAACTAGTCATCATTCTAACAATTCATCCATGTTAAGTAGGATATAAAGATGTTAAGATGGTATTAATAGTGATTCCGTCACTAATATTCATTTGATAAAAGTATATGTTTCTGAACAAAGGCACACCTTATATTACATTGTGTAAGATGATTTTCATCCTTGGATAGCAGCTGTTATCTCTTATTTGCTAGAAAGTATAAAAAATGGCTAGTATTTCCTTCAAACTTTGCTTTTGTTACACTTATTCCAACTCCAAAGAATCCCCCTCAACACATGGCTATGATGCTCTCCCACTACTCCTGCTCATGATCAGAGATGCACATATTGTCAGCCATTAAAGGACACACTCAAGTGGTTACGGTCAAGCATCCAACAAGAAAATTTGTGGTACTGAACAGAATATTTGTTATGATGATATTTCTGCTTCAGCTACTCAGAGCTGAATCTGTCTGAAGTGTAATGGAAAATATGTCAGTTTCAAAGCATTGTTTTCCAGTTCACAAAAGCAAAGTTTGAAGAGAATAGTAGTCGTTACCTTTGATTTCTAGATAGAAACAAATAGGTAACAATACTGACCACAAACAAAAATAAAATTTTGTTAAACAGTGTTATTAGCTGGCTAGACCCATGCCTCCTTCATTCAGGCATCCTCAGCTGACTTCTCTCCTCACCTCTTGGTATTCTTGTTGTGTCCACATCGCACCCACCTACTCAGAACTAAAGCAATATTCACAATCCTTTTATCCTTTTTCCTCAGAATCTTCTCCTTGCTTATGTCTTTCCTGCAGGGGTTGACCAGATACAGTTTAAAAAGGAACATTAACTACAATAAAACTCACTGGTCTTAGTAAGCCTACAAGGGTCTTAGGCACTGTCCCTTCTTCCACATTCACACTCCACAAATATAAAAGAAAAAAATCCACTTATTTTGTCATATATATATATATATATATCAAGATTGAAGTTAAAACTATACATTATATATATATATATATATATATATATATATATATATATATATATATATATATATATATATATATATATATATATATATATATATATATATATATATATATATATATATATATATATATATATATATATATATATATATATATATATATATATATATACACACACATATATATATAGGCGCAGGAGTGGCTGTGTGGTAAGTAGCTTGCTTACCAACCACATGGTTCCAGGTTCATTCCCACTGCGTGGCACCTTGGGTAAGTGTCTTCTACTATAGCCTCGGGCCGACCAAAGCCTTGTGAGTGGATTTGGTAGATGAAAACTGAAAGAATCCTGTCGTATATATGTATATATATGTGTGTTTGTCCCTCCAGCATCGCTTGACAACCGATGCTGGTGTGTTTAGGTCCCCATAACTTAGCAGTTCAGCAAAAGAGACTGATAGAATAAGTACTAGGCATCCAAAGAATAAGTCCTGGGGTCGATTTGCTCGACTAAAGGCGGTGCTCCAGCATGGCCGCAGTCAAATGACTGAAACAAGTAAAAGAGTAAAAGAGTAAAGAGTATATGTTGCATGATTGAGTCTAAAATAAAAAAGAAAAAAAATTAGCAGGCACAGCTGTGTGTGCTCCAGCATAGCCACAGTCCAATGCCTGACACAAAACAGTAAATACCACATGACATCTGTAGCAGAATTGGCAATGGCAAAAAAAAATCATTTTACTAAATTTTAAGTGGAGTGGCAAAAATTTGGTAAGAGGTCAATAGTAGTAAGAACGGTGGATGAACTGACCAATAGAGAGAAACAAAAATAAAAATAAAAATAAAACAAAAACTACAACAATAGAACAGAAGAAAAATGAGGTTTGAAATAGTTTTATATTTATATATATTTATATTTTAAAAAATTAACACATAAAAAAATCATTTCAAATCAGCTGGATAAAAGAATAAAATGCTTGTAGTTACAGTTTTATATTCTCTGTGTCTTTGTGTGTGAAGGCAGGTAGCCTAGTGATTAGAGCATTGCATTCACAATCAAAATGTTTTGGTTTTCATTTCTGAATTGGACAGTGTGTTATGTTCTTGAGCAAAAATGCCTTTATTTCAAAATACTGGCAATAGATAAGGAGTTAATCCTGTGACAGAGCAGCATCCTGTACAGTGGGATCCTGTTCAGTTGCAGTATTGCGATCTCAGTCACTTATATGTCATGGGTTATGAGTCATAGAGCTTATTATAAACTTGTATGTGTGTGTATGTTAGAGAGTAACAATGAATGACAGTCAAACTACCAGGACATAAAATATAGAACAATGCTCAAGTGCCAATAACAACAGCAACAAGACAGTATGGAAAGGGAGTGGAGGAACAAATAATTAATAAATTCTTGAAAGTCATGATGGTTTGACTATTTAATAAAAAAACAAAAAAAATCAGCAGAATGTCGGTAAAATGTTAAAAAGAAAATATATAGATGCAAATGTAGCTGTGTGGTTAAAAAGCTTGCTTCCAAACAGTGTGATCTCAGGTTCTGTCCTGCTCACCGATGTAGATTACATTAAGATAAAGCTCATCATTATTTTATGTTTGCTTTCCATGCTGGCATGGATTGGATGGGTTACCTCAGTCAAAGTCAGAACACATTTGAAGAGTACTAATCACCTACATGGGTTGGAGATCTACATCTTCCTTGCATATTTCATTTTTAGCTTGGTTTCTACTGATGAATGCCTTCCTTATGCCAAGCACTTTACATTACATGTACTGAATGCTTTTAATCATACCACCAGCACTAGTGAGGTTACCATGCAGATTGCAAAACTACGAACCCTGAGAAAGATTGCTTTATGCTAGGAGATGAGGAATATGAGGGAAAGGGCTAGAACAGAACAGTTTTGTTGCTGTGAAGGAGCTACATGTAGTATCCAAAAGATATGTTAAGATAACTCTTATATAACAATTTAATTCAGTTAAACTCGAATAAAACTATAACAACTCTAAGTGAGTGGCACAAACCAGCTAAAACAAAAAAAAACTTACACTTAGAAAGTTTACAATTGAAATGTTTGTCTGTTGAATACACTGCTCTAGTCTGACCTGACACTATACAGACATCAGATTATATTAAAACCAAAGCTATGAACTGTCTAATTATAGTTTAACGAGATATCAACAAATCTTAATTATATCTGGCCAAAGTTATATAACAATATTTAAAGGGATTATCATAAATCTAAAGCGCATCTGACCAAGAGTGTATGAATAACTTATTGGCTGGCTGGGGAGTTGTAGAATTTAAAGGGGAGACAACTATAGAATGCTTTGTTTCTGAAAAAAAAAACATTTAAAGAGCAAGTATGCACTTTAATGTATCATGGACAGAAGAGGATGAAAAGAAATATAAAACAATAAATAATACAGTTATGCAGAATCAGTTTCACTTCATTCCTGACTCACAAAATTTTTAGAGATCTTTAACTTGATTCATTTGTTACAGAATGATTTTCTCTGAGATTAATCCACAATAACTTATGAAGCCAGGCTTTCTATTCTTTTGTTTATTTCAGTTATAGAAACGTGGCTGTGTTGAAGCACTATCTTTAACTATTTAGCATTCAGATTACCATGCATTATCTTGTAGCTTTGAGGTTTCAATAATGTGATTACCCATTTTGACTGATATTGAAAAATAGGTGTGAGAGGCTAGATCTGACCAGTTTTAACATAAAACAGGTGAAACATTTGGGCCTGCTATGACTTGTTTAAATACTAAAGGGTTAAAACTAACATTCTCTGGATGCAGTCCAGAATATCAGTGTGTGTAAGCAGCAGCATAATCCCAGATTATCAACAAGTTGACTTAAACTTTAAGGTTGTTCAAATCAACAAGATTTATGCCCCTCTGTTACTATTACTAGTTCCTTTCTGAGGGATAGACAAAGTTTGATCATCATCATCGCTGTTTAATTGTCTATATTCCATGATGGGGTAAGGGATGGACCGTATGACAGGATTCAATAGGTCCAAGGGCTACAACATGCTTCAGTGTCTGCTTTGGTGAAGTTTCTATGGTTGGATGCCTTTCCTAATGCCAACTACTTTTCAGCAGGTACTGGGCACTTTTTTCATGCCACTAGCACAAGTGAAGTTTTGAAGTCCTTGACAAGACAAGAAACCCTGAAGGGACAGCTTTACACTAGGAGATGAGGTGTAAAAGTTTTTTTTTTTTATTTGCTGGATCTAGACGAAAAGAAAGTACCAATGGCCTCTGCAAGCCTTCCTAGACCAATAACATTCATGCCATTAGTATTTCTCTTGAACCTTTGTAAATTAAGACCTGCAGGGAGCATATAAGAACAGAGAGGGAATTCCAAAGGGATTAAATACTGGTGAAGAAGGACAGGGTGGAGCCTGGGGGGGGGGGGAGTTAGGGTTGGACCCTTGAGTCCAACCCTAATTCTCTAGAGAGGAAGAGAGATGGGAATGCTTGAAATTAAGGAAACTAAGTAAAAGGAAGTGATTGTACTTGTTTATAAATCTTAGAAGAAAATAAGAGAAATAATCTTTTACTTGTGGCCATGTTGGGATACTGCCTTAAAGGGTTTAGTTGAACAAATCAACCCCAGCACTAATGCTTTACATCTGGTACTTATACTATTGGTCTCTTTTGTCAAACCTCTAAGTTACAACAGAGACATAAACAAGCTAACATCTGTTGTCCACTTGTTGGGGAAAATACACAAAGACACATACATGCATATATTATATATATGTATATACAATGGGGTTCAACACACTTTCTGGCTATCAAATCCACTCATAAAGTATCAGTTGACCTAGAGCTACAATAAAAGATTATTGTACAAAATACTCTGCAGTGGGACTGAACCTGAAACAATGTGGTTGCAAGGTAAGCTTCTTAACCACATAGCCATACCAAATATGTAAATAAAAGAAGGCATTTTGAGACCTATTTTTGCCTCTCAACTAAATTCAGTATATAGAATGTTAAAATATTTGCAGTCCTGTAGTATGATTTGAAACAAAGACCCTGGAACAATGGTATCCTTCATCCTTGCAGTCAAACTATTATACAGAATAACCATTTCTCTTTTGAGAGTAATCTATAATGGAATGTGTTTTACAAGTAACTGAATGTCATCCACATTAAAAAAAAAAAATTAATTTAATTCTAAGACGAAGTGTACCGACTGAAGTCAAAACCAGGACTGACCAATGAAGATATTTTGAAAACAACTTCAAAATTAACATCAGGTGAGTAGACTTGGAAACCACAACAATATAAAACTTCAGAAAACTTTGAGATGACCACTACTTATGTTTTGCAACTGCACAAAATATGTAACAGAACTTCCTCGACTCAGACAATCAGTATTCCATGTTTGTGCCATACTTGCAATCACCAGTGGTCATAATACTTTGGTCTCTATATTCCAGTGTGTTTACAGATGAATGCATGTTTTACAAGCATTTATAGATGAATGCATGCTACATGTTCACAGATACATACACACTGCTTTATTGTGTTTATAGATAAATGCACATTGCATCATGTGGTTCTAGGTGAATGCACGCTGCATCATGTGTTCACAGATGAATGCATGCTGCTGAATGTGTGTTCCTAGATGAATTCACACTGCATCAACTACCTTTATTTTGAAAGACAACCTAGAAAAATATATAAATATAAAAACTAGCAGACTATATAGATTTTCATTCACTTAAGCGTTTCAATTAAGAACTAAGCGATAAAAATAGACTAAATATTTCCTTGAAAATTAATTAGCTATTTACTAGTCTCCTGAAAATTTCAAGGAAAGTCAAAATAGGCTGAGTCTTTAACCCTTTTAATACCAACACACCTGAGACCATTTCTTATGGTACAAACTTCCTGCTTTAATCTACCTGAGACTGATTTTATTCTTTGATACAAGCTTCCTGTTTTAAGTGATCTAAATTTAAATTTAGATCATTCCTCTTTAAAATTACTTATGTTCCAAACATCAGCTTAATAACAACAAAGTTATTTTACTTAGCATAAGAAACAGAAATAAATTTATTTCTCAAACGCGTGATAATGCTATAAATAGCATGATCAGGATAAATTATCCATATATTGCAGAAAAATACGTTACTGGCCAGCCATGAGACGCGAACTCACATCTCTGTGATTACGCGTCAAGTGTAAAAGTTGAATTTAACGTTAGCATCTTATGAAACTAAATTTATAAGTTCTAAAATTGCAGAAGAATTTGTTGCTGGGCAGTTTAGTTTAATGGTAAAACACTTGACGCATAATCACAGTGATGTGAGTTCGAGTCTCATGGCTGGCCAGTAACGTATTTTTCTGCAATATATGGATAATTTATCCTGATCACGCTATTTATAGCATTATCACGTGTTTGAGAAATAAATTTATTTCTGTATCTTACAATACATCTCAACGCTTAAAAAAAAAAAAAAAAAAAAAAACTTTGTTTACTTTCATTGTAAAGTTGAATTTGCTTAGCATATTTACTCACATGTAAGATACACTATTTTGTACTTGATTTTAACTGGAAAAACTGCAGTGCGGCTAATACACAGGGCACGGTTGAAACTAGGAAGGGAAAAATATTTTGTACCAAGACTTAACTCTACATTAGGGATGCAACTTACCCACAAGTATATATGGTAGTTCTTCATTATATTTTAAGGAAATTAATTGGAATAAGGGTGTATTTCAAAACAAATATGGTAACAAAAGGGTTAAGGTCATGAATAATTTGTATTCTGTCACTAACAGGGTCACTTAATTTTTGATAATTTAGTCTTCTAAGAATAAAACAGATGCCTTGGGAAGATAAGGCTAAACACTGTAAACAACAGCAGCACTGCACATCTAATGCATGTTTAGTTAGCTTGCAGTGCCTAGCTAAAATGTTTGTTTGAGTTACTGAAGAGAGATGAGGGATATCAGAACTAATGCTGATATTCGAGACATGCCAAAGCCAGTGTACTAACAGCTTCACCTGGTGTTATGGAAACTAAGAGGAAGTCAGACTACTAATTCTGCACCAACCCTCCAAGAATGGATTAGCACTGTAATAAGCTGAATATCTTAAGAATGAATCCCACTCATATCTCCATACAACTACTTAAAAGTAAAAAAGCTTAAAAAAACAAAGGCTCAGACAGACACATCTGAAGCTAACACGGAGGGAATATCATCATTGAAAAGGTTGTGAGTGGCAATGAAAGGACACTAACAAGCCTAGCTGATAAACCGATTGATTGAACGATTGATCAAACAGTTGATTAGTTTATTAACAAATAACTAAAAAGTGAAACTGAACCAGTGCATGTGTTTATTGTTGACATAATGACCCTCCCCAGATATAACAAGTCTGTTTCAACACATGAGTTCACATGAAGAATTTTGCAAACAAAATAATATTTTATTCTCTTTTCTGTTAATTCTTGAACATATAACTGTTTTCTTTACACACAACCATCTTTATTTCAGGAAATATCTTACTATCTCTGTGGAATTTAGGCTTTTGGTGATAAAATTCCGTGATTATGTTGCTTATATTAAGCAGGTGCATGTAGGAGTATGCGTATATGTGTGTGTGTGGGGTTGTTTGTGTGTGTGTGTGTGTGTGTGTGTCTGTGTGTGTGTAAAGGGTTGATATTCACAATTAACAAACTGATGTTTACATAAATAAAATTGGTAGGGGTGATGGAGGAAGTATGAAAGCTATTTTACAAAATTGGATTTTGAAAACTGAAATTAAATTTGATAAATTGAGAATTCAATAATAAAATAATGTCTTTGTTTTTTTATGAATCAATTTGAATTGCCATTATCATTTCAATTTTATTTTATTTACATTTAAAATCAGGCTTTCAAATTTTGAAATAAAAAAAAAGAAACTGTTCAAAATGTTTTTAATTTTATTTCCATCCTTGTGTTTGTTATATGAAGATATGTCAGTTTTAATCATCATTTTTAAAATTTTAAAACAAGAGTTAACTAAAAAAATAAAATGAAATAAAATTTTTATTTAATATCTCAAAAAAAAAAAAAAATTAATAGAGACTTAGCTCACTGATATCAATTTAAATATCAAAATATTTCTATACAATAATAGCCAATATATAAGTTGGTTGGTTGATTTCTTCAGTCACGCTTTACATCATATAGAGAGAGGGGGAGAGAGAATAAGAAAGAGGTATATAGAGAGAGTTCACATAGGTGCATGATGAGTGGAGAAAAAAAGACAAAGACAGAGGAGGAGGAGAGGGAGTAACTGACAGAGAAGTTATGGGAAGAGTTATACAAATGAGAAATTCTTTTAGTTAATTTTATTTTAAGGTAATAAATATTTTTCTTTACAAAATTAGTATTAATTTCATCAAGAAATTTGATAAAAAAGTTAAATTATAATTATTGTATGTATGCCATACTTCCTGATATTACCCAAAGTGGCAAAAATATACTTCCAAAGTTACCCATCCACATGAAGGGTAACATTCTACTCATGATATAATTTACAAGTATTATAATTCTTTTCTGCTGGATAATCTATCAGATAAACTAATCTCTTAATCATTTACTATCAGGTAATTAAAAAAGAAAGAAAGAAAGAAAGAAAGAAAAAGCATGAAATAGAAATACACACTAACATTAATCCAGTTTAATTAAATATTTGCAGATTACTGGATTTCACCAAGATGGTGGACATTTTTGTTTTTAAAAGTGCAGCGTGTACAAGTGCAGACATAGTTAGGTGTAATATAATCTTTGAAAGTGAAACATGTTCTTTCAGAGATATCAGATAGTTTATATGAATAAACCTTTGTGTTTAGAAACTATGAACATGCTTTTCAAACTTGTTGTACAGATTCAGCATCAATTTTTATGGCATCTTTGGTTCCAGACAGTGCTGGACAATCCATCCAGCCAGATAAAAAAGTGATCATGTGAGAATAATTCTGAGTAAAATCCTAGAAGATTGCAGCCACATTATTTTGTAACTTTTCACTGCTAAACCTTCACGATACTCTTTATTAACTAGAAATCTGTATTGAAATTAAAAACATTCTTCCAACCCTCACAACTATTATAAAACGAAGCTCAAATATTTAAAACCAACTCTACTGCCACGTGCTAACCTCCCAACCTCAAGGGCCTCACTGGAACGTAATTGTGCAGGGTATACATTATCTTTTCTTCTTTCATGCTGAGAAACAATATTCTCTGCCATGAAGGCATGTTATCAATTAGCTTTCTCTTCACAGACAATGTCTTAGGATGGGGTACGAGGTGTTTTGAAACAGCCACTTTGGTGTCACCTATTCCATGCTACTGATTCAATGCTGATTTGACATCATATATTTTAATGTTTCACTCATTTTAAAGTTTATATCATTCTCTCCCTCTCCATTTTCCCTTATGTGTATGAACATATTTCCTTGTTTGTGTAGGGGGAGAGGGAGTGTTCAAGCCAGTCATGTTCAATGAATAAATTGTAACGTCTCTCTCACTCTTTCTATCTGTATGTGTATATTTCTGCAGGCACGTGTGTGTATGAGAGAGCATTTGCCTCCAGTGCTAAAAAGTATTGCCACCAAAACAGGCTGAATATCCAGTCAGCTATGCCAAATCATCTCATTCTACTTAAGAGGTTAGTAAGTTTGCTGTACTTTTAAATATTTGCAGCTTATTGTTACAGTTAGGGTGTAGGAAGAATGTAGGCTGTGAAGGCTTGGTAGTGGAAAAAGCTATTAATAATGGTTGCAAGAAATTTAAGTGTTATCACATAATTGTCCAGATTAAAAGAGGTATCAGATCATTAGTTGCTACAAAATTGATTGATAGAGCTTTAATTATAATTTGCATGAATAAACTGTGTAAATTTTGAGTAATGCAACAAATGAACAAAAGGTAAACTGAGTCGAACACAATGGCAGAGGAAAACTTGGGAAGACAAAAAAGCAGCATCACTGAAATGTAGAAACATTTGGATTCACACAAACAGACACATATAAAACACACATACACACAAGCAAACATATAAATCATCAAAACCAACCATAGTCATCACTTGCAAGTGAGTATGACCTGGTAACATGTACCATGCTTCAGCTAATTGACTCAGGTGCCTGTTAAGTTGTGAGCAGATGTAGACACCCTCTCAGATCTCCCACCCTTGGCTCAGCATAACATAGAGGATGTAATAGCTGGAAGGAGAGAGGGCTGCACTAGAAATGACTGGTATTCATTTAGAGCTGAGTAAACTGGAACGACATGAAATGATGTGCTTTGCTCCAAGATAGGCACTGCCCAAACCAGGAATTGAACCCTCAACTTTATGATCATGAACCCAACATCCTAACCACTGGGCCATGTGCCATCACACATAATTTACACTTGCACACATATAATATATATAGCAAATAAATATATTTAAAAATAAAACAAACAGATACATATTTTTCCAATATGGGAAGTTAACAGCAATCTTTCCAATATAGAGAAATGTCAGGTGACATCTTTGATTATATTTTTAAAACAAATGAAATGAATGTTAGCAAATGTGGAATATTTGTAGACGCTCATCAGAATTGGAATCTCAACTAAAAATGGAGGAACACACTGCGATTTTAAACTTACCATCACACACTTCTAAATCATATTGAATTTTATTGGCAAGAACACCAACAAATAAATGATAACAGAATGTTTATGAAACCTAATATATTAACACTGGCCTCTTACTGGAGGACATTGAAAAATAAAACAGCATTGAATATGTCTGTATGGTTGATTGTATAAAACAAAAAATATATAATAGAAAAACTAATGCTGATAAAGCTTAATGAAATAATCTTGAATAGAACTAGCAAAGGAAAAGGATACTGAGAGAGGTGAGGGCAGGGGGACCATGAGGGAAACATTCACACATTCTCTCCAAGAAAAGATCAAGCTTTGTAAAAGCACGACATTATTCTTCATATAAAAAGGTTTATTGAAATAAATAAAAAATAAAAATTAAAACTTTTCAATTAGAATTAATTAACTCAAATCTATGATAGTATAATCAAGATCTAGAGTTGTTTCTGTTTGGTATTGTTTTCATCTCAACAATTGCAAAAAAAGAAGAAAAAAAAAAAAAGAAATTTTAAAAACTTCATTTACAAAATATGGCTGATTATAATTTAGTTCTACAGCAAATGTTTGGAGCCAATCATCATCACCTTTTCCATTTCCTTGCTCGAAGGGTAACAACAGTTCCTTTTAGTAATATAGCACCACATTGAATTACACACACACATATACATATATTTATATATAAACACATACATACATACATACACATATATATATATATATATATATATATATATATATTAAGATGAGAGAATAGAAAGGTAATTAATAACTTATTATGTATTTATTTAAAAAATTGACAAATATCCCTTACAGCTGTTTCAATTCAGGTTCTCAGAAGATTAATTAATTGAATTAAAAATTATTTGAAAGTCTTCAGAGGCAGATAAAGGTTTACAAAGTAGGTGTTCAATTTCCTCAGCTGTTTACTCAATATGAGGAAATTGAACATCTACTTTGTATACCTTTATCTACCTCTGAAGACTTTCAAATAATTTTTAATTTAATTAATTAATTTTCTGAGAGCCTGAATTGAAACAGCTGTAAGCGATGTTTGTCAATTTTTTAATTAATAAATAATAATCTATTAACTACTTTACTATTCTCCCATATTATTATTATAATAAATAATATATATATAAACCACGGTTTATATAGTTACCTTGCAGTGGAGTATTAAATATAATGTTCAATACTCTTTGTATAGGTAATTAACCAGTACTTTCATAGGATTTTGCTATCCCTGAATGAGGTTTGTAACCTTTAATTGCGCTTATATGTATGTGTGTGTGTATGTATAAATACATACATACATATAAATACATACATACATATATATATATATATAAATACATACATATATATAATTACATACATATAAATATATATATATATATAATTACATACATATAAATATATATATATATATAATTACATACATATAAATATATATATATATATATATATATATAATTACATACATATAAATATATATATATATATACATATATATATATATATATATATACATACATATATATATGCACATGCACACGCATACATTATATATATATACACATATACACACACACACACACATGCACATATACATATGTATGTATGCATGTAAGTATTTGTGCGCATGCTTGTGAGTGCATGTGTATGTGTGTTTGTGTATGCATTATGGCCATTTTAAATATAAAAACATGCAATCTTTTATTTGACTTGCATGCATTGGTTACAGCCTGAAGTGCATAGTTATTGTTTCAACATTCTGTGTGTCTGTTTTGAAAATTCCCTAATCTGGAGCAACATGAAACTTAATGACAA
The DNA here is from genome assembly GCF_046866305.1 of Octopus bimaculoides. Classification (NCBI taxonomy): domain Eukaryota; kingdom Metazoa; phylum Mollusca; class Cephalopoda; order Octopoda; family Octopodidae; genus Octopus; species Octopus bimaculoides. Next base: position 74,778,143 of record NC_142929.1, on the reverse strand, counting down.
AACCTATTGCAGTGAATATAGAAATTAAACAAATTAACGACTGATCATCTTTCAGAATAAAGAATGAAAAAATATAAAATAATATAAACAAGAAATAAAATATTCAAAATTTAAGACATTGCAAAATGTTAATATTGCTAAAATAATTTTCAAGCAAATATCCAACTAAATAAGACTGTTATCCTAAAACAAGATAGGTTTAGACTATAGGAATGAGTGTACATAAATATATTCTAGGACATTAGAACCCCAAAATCTAAAGTTGATAGATATTACATGATTTACAACCAAGATGAGGCCAATTGGGTCTTTAGTTGTTCCATACAAATCCTACATCCTGGCAACTACTGGGTTTGTGGAACTTGTTGCACCAAACCAATACAAGTTTAAAGGACAAGAGTGTGAGGGGGTTGGATCTGCAGAAACCAATGCCCACCATAATAATATCTATTGTGCAGATCATTCAGCAAACCAAGACACCAGCACCGATACCATCACACTTTCTTCATAAGTCCAAATGTGATGGAGAAAGAGATGACGGACAACAGGTAGAGGATGCTACTGGAAATGTTCAGTTTTGACCCACCAGACAGGTGGCCATAGGGTGATGACCATTTTAGTTGTATCTTGCTGAACCTTCATTTATCAAAAGCATTCATCAAAGCAGTGAGCAAGTCCACCACAACCAAAATGGAACTGAAAGCTTACACTCTCAAAAATGGAGAAGAAATCAAAAAAGTAGAAAACTACAAAACCTTGAACATCATATCTTTGAATCAAAGAGTGATATGGAAATCAGGATTAGTAAAGCATGGGGAATGTTTAACTGTTTGGATGAGATATGGAAATGAAATATTTTGTGAAAAACTAAAATAGATTTCTTATGGACACTTGTTTCTGCCCTCTTTCTTGTTAACTCTCGCTGGCTGCATAACCATGTACGTCTTCTACAGCAAGACATCTGTTCCTGTCTCTGTCACACTCTAACCTTTCATCATCTGACGCAAGATCACCTCACCATCTGACTTACAATTCCCATGAAGAAAACTCTAAATGGCACATACACAGAATGGTCTGTGCTGCTCTAAATATCTCATGGTATCAACACATGACTAACAAAGAACTATACCAAGATATCTCCTATATCACAGAGACAATATGAAAGCACAGGCTGAGATTTATTGGGCACAGTTGGTGTCAAAATGTGGGGTCAGTGGCTGAAGTTCTTCAGCGGCAACCTGTTCGTAGTAAACAGGAAAGAGGTAGACCAGCAAAACACTATATCAACCAATTGTTCAAGAGCATACAAAATGGTATGGATGATAGAGAGGAATGGAAGATGCATGTTAGCAATGTTGAGAATTTGTTGACCCACTATCTAACTAACTAATTAACTAACTAACATGAAGCATTGAACTTCAACTTCTGTAACATCAGCCTATACAGAAAACTAATTATGTATGAAACTATTTATAGCATAAGATTTTCTGATGGCACTAGCTGTGTTGGAATTTTTGTAAATAAGATAGTTAGTTTATTAGGAACTAGTGTTTCAGTTAGGACAATGATTCCCTGGATATTTCATTATTTTTTAACTATAAGCAACCAGATATTGATCCTAATGACAAAAAGGCATCACTGAAAACTATGTGGTTCTCTGGTAAAATATTAAACCACTGAGTCAAAATCAATGTTTTAGAAATAACACTTATGGTTATATTAACTATATTAGTCTTTCAGTTCATTTGATCACTTTTATCGATAGTAATAAACTATAAGTGTCAATGGACACGGTGCACCTTGGCAGCCAACTATCACATAAAGGAGACAATCACTTCTAGGTCAATTCAGGTGGGGTTTGGAAGTTTGAATTTTAAATCAAAGATTAGCTTTTCTATAATGAGACTGTATTCAACATTTGATAAAAAAATAAATCAAAATTGTCTGAAGGTGACACAATGATCCTTAAAGAAACCCAAAATATATACTTGAAAAATCAGATCATGTTTCTTTTTGAGGGGAACAAAACTAAGTAGTTCTCATCATGATGGTTGTAAACAACATCCTTAAATATCAGGAATGATACAAGGATTCTTCTTCCTTTCTACTTTAAATCTATACTATTTTTCGTCAAAGGATTGCTCCTTCTCACCATTAAAAGTACCAAAAGAGTAGGACCTCACTGATAGATTCCTTTAAAAAAAATGCTCAGTTTGACTGCTATTATTTTCAATTCAAAGTTGTATGTTTTGTTGACAAAAAACTTTATCAATAAATTAATAACCTCTCCATTTCATTGCACTTCAACAAATAAGCCTTTTTAATACAGGTGCAATGCCTGAAATTTGAGAGAGGGAAGTTAGTCAGTTACATTGACCCCAAGGCTTGATTAGTATTTTATTTGTTCAGCCCCTAAAGAATGAAAGGCAAAATTGACCTTGGCAAGATTTAAGCTCAGAAACGTAAAAAGCCAGAAAAAATACAGCTAAGCACTTTGTCCAACTCACTAATGATTCTGCCAACTCACTGCCTTACTTCAACAATAAATAACCAAACCCAGGATAATTAACACACAAACAGATATAATTAATAATTATTGATTTTCAATTATAAACAAAACAAAAAAAAAAAGAAAACATATATGCAATAAATTATAAGAATGCACACACACACACACACACATACATGCACATAGACACACACATACATTAAATATAAAGATATTTACATGCTTGCACACACACACACACACACACACACACACACACAGCCACAAACAAACAAACAAACAAACATATGCATATGTATTCCTGTATATCACATTGGTGAAATAAATTAATAACACATATGTAGCAAAAATGAAAAACAAAATTTCGTTAGTTTCATGAATATAACTTGTAGAAGTTTCACAGTTTGAAATTATAAAGTAATAAATTATAATATTTAATAACTGTCATATATATAAAAAAAAGTCTTGCCAGTTTTATATATAGAACAAAATATAAAGGTAGGATGAGACTTAATAAACTTTATAACTAAAACAGACTGTATATAAATATTTGGGTTTTTGTTTGTTGTTGTTTTTTCTTTTTTTAGTTTCAAAGCAAGCATCATAGAACAGAAAAAGCAACTGATATGTTGGTAAATATCAAAAGATTAATTTATTTTGAACATTTTATTTATTTTTTTGTTTTTGTTTTTGTTGTCTCCAGATTTCGTTTTATTCAATTCTTTAAGGAGAAAGAGAGAGAGCTGAGATGTTATCCATAACCAGCTGAGATAACAGGATTTGGGTGGAAATGTTGGTGGTTGCAATAGTGGGGGAGATGGTGGAGATGCAGACTGGATGGAGTCAGCTGTGATGTGTGTGTGTGTGTGGGGGGGGGGGAGAAACTGAAGATGAAGGAAGGAGGATGACAAAGATGGAGAAAGGGGGAAGGGTGATGTTGGGGGTGAAGGACAAGACTGAAATTGGAGGCAGGGACAATACTGTAGCTGCAGGAAGGGAGAGCATGACTGAAAGGTTGGAAGGAGTGAGTGTGTGGGGGGGGGGGGGCAAGGTTGAAGTTTTCAGCAGGGCAAAAAACTAAATGAAGTTGGTGCTCTTCAAGAAATTATAGATGAATATTTTTTCAAGGATATAATTATTTTAGTGAATATATATATATATATATATATATATATATATATAACAAAATTATTTTATTCCACATGGGTAGAAATAAAAAATTTAAATGAATCTCAATGCATTTTCAACTTCTTTGAGATATATATATATATATATATATATAATTAATAATAGGCAGGAGTTATAAAGTGACTCAAGGACCAAGTGTTTCATGCTATGGCATTTATTAAACTATCATATTTGCATCACCTAACCTGTGTGCGTGTGTGTGTGTGTGTGTGTGTGTGTGTGTATGCATATATATCATGTAATCTATTATGACTTCATTAAATAAAGATTCCTAGCAAAACAATAATTGCTTTAATATATATATATATATATATATATATATATATATTTGTATGTATGTGTATGTATATTAAACAAACCTCAAAACAAATTTTGCTGTATTTCACCTGGAAGATATCAAGGATTCATGATTTAAGATGGAAAGAGTTCTAAGAAGCAGTTATCTAATATTTATCTAAGATAAACAGATAAAATCTCCAGGAAATAAAAAATAGCATATTGTTTTGAAGATTAATTATTTCCTGGTCTCAGAAATCTTGTTATAGGTCTCCCCCTCCCCGACATTGGTTCTATATTAATGGTTTACCTGGACCAGGTTGTGTGTTGTGTTGTGTTCTTGGGCAAAACACCTTATTTTATGTTGCTCCAGTTCACTCAGCTGTAGAAATGAGTTGCAACATCACTGGTGCCAAGCTGTATCAGCGTTTGCCTTTTCCTTGGATAACATCGATGGCATGGAGAGGAGAGGTTGGTTCACATGGACAACTGCTGGTCTTCCATAAACAACTTAGGCTGGACTTGTGCCTCAGAGGATAACTTTCTAGGTGCAATCCTTTACTGCTATACTTCCAGGAACAACCAAAAATCTATTTTACATGTAATAAGTACATTAACAATTGAACTTTACTCAAGGACTGAAATCTTAATATCTTTAAGATAAAGATTTTAATACATTAAACCAGGTATGGCTGTGATGTTAAGAAGCTCACTTTGCAACCAGGTGATTTGGGGTTCAGTCCCAATGCCTGGCACTTTGGACAAGTGTTTTCTACTATAGCCTCAGGCCAACTGATGCCTTGTGAGTGAATTTGGCAGACGGAAACTGTATGGAAGCCCATCATATATATATATGTATATTCTATGTGTGTGTCTTTGTATGTTTGTCCCCACCACCACACCTGACAACCAGTGTTTGTTTATGCCCCCATAATTTAGCAGCTTGGCAAAAGAGAACAATAGAATAAGTAT
>NC_142929.1:74765698-74768198 GCF_046866305.1 Octopus bimaculoides | reverse complement strand
TGGAAACTGAAGGAAACCCATCATATATATATGTGTGTGTTTGTGTATGTGTGTGTTTGTGCTGTGTTTGTGCCCCACCCCTACCTACTTGACAATCAGTGTTGGTGTGTTTACATTCCTGTACCTTTGTGGTTTGGCAAAAGAGACCAATAGAATAAGTACTAGGCTTAAAAAAAGTCCTAGCGTCAATTTGTTCAACTAAAACTCTTTAAGGTGGTGCCCCAGCATGGCCACAGCCAAATGACTGAAACAAGAAATAGATAAAAGATACATTAACTAGGTTCAGTTCCTACATGGCATCCACTAAAGTATTTTTTGTTTGGTTTTACACCTGGTTTTTCCATACCAACATGGATTAGACAAATACATTATTAGTCTATTATCCCATCTCAGCATATAACTTGGCACAGAAACATATTACTTGGTACCAGTGTGGAGGCGTTCCTTCTTGTGACTTGAGCAAAGGTCTTTACAAACCATCATGGATGCTCCCAAACTACCAACTTCCAATGAAAGAGGAGGAAGACTCTTGCCATCAAAACCCTGTTCTATACTTAGAATGATCCACTGGAAATGATGCTGTACTATTCTGGGTATAGTCCAATAAAGTAGGCCAAGCCTAATATTCTCAATTTGGTTTGTGGTCATTTTGACATCTACGGTACAGGCAATGTTGGGTTGGTGGAAGGAGCAAGCTAATGCACAGCACAAACATTTGATCACTATAAGCAAATCATCTATGAAGGCTGTCCAGCAAACCTGTGGCTAGACTCCTATTTCTGTTCTCTCTCAGTTATAAGGACCACTTTAGGTTCTTAGCTCTGAAAATTACCATGTGATCATTAATAGTGCTTGTTCCACAAAAAAAAAAAAAGCACCCAATACACTCTGAAAAGTGGTTGGCATAAGGAAGGGCACCCAGCAATAGAAACCATGTGAAAGCAGACATTGGTGCATAGCACAGTCCACCAGCTTGTTAGACCCGGTCCAACCAGTATGGAAGCTAGTGTCTTTGCTACATACATTGAAGTAATATTTTCTTCCAGTTTATATCATCATCATCATCATCATCATTTAATGTTCATGTTCCATTTTGGCCTGAGTTGGATGATTTGACAGGAACCACTGGTCCAAGGACTGCATTGTGTTCCAGTATCTGCTATGACATGGTTTCTATAGCTAGAAGTCCTTTATGATGCCAAACACTTTATAGAATATATTGAGTGCTTTCTTCATGTCACTGGTACTAGTAAAGTTACCATGCAGGTTGTAAGTCTATGAAACCCAAGATCATGGAGCAGCCAATGTACAACAGCTCCATAGTACCATGATGAAAAAATATTATTAAAGAAACACAGTAGATATCAAATAAAAATATGCCTCAATAACAGAATGGTCATCATGATACAAGCGAGAGAGTGGACAGCAGTTATTGTGATTAGGAATTATGGGATTAAAGAATGGATGCTAAAAAGGTTCTTACCAACTTATAATCTTGGAGACGCTTAATGGCTTTTCTGCGTTCTTCCTGAATAAATTCCTGTTTGGAATCCACTTTTTCTTTATGTTGTTGACGTTTCTGTGAATAGAAAGGTAATTTATAAGAATTGAACTGTTACTGAATAGTTTAAAGACTTTGGAATGTTCTAAGCTGCCTGAGACCATTCCTGGTTCTACAATACAAACTTTCCATTTTAAAGTGATCCAAATTAAAACTTACTAACAAAATTTCATGTTTATCCATGTTCCAAATACAAGCTTAATACCAACAAAGCATATCCAGTACTATGTCATCCAATATGGCCTTTCTTTTCTTAACCCTTCTGATATCAATGTCACCCCCTGATATTCCAAACATCGGCTCAATAATGACAAAAATTATTTAACTAAATTCTTCAATATTGACAAAATTAATTGAAACAAAGACAGTATAGTGGAAAAGAAATATGGCAACGAAAGGGCTAAAGTGATCAATAGGCTATTGTAGAAGACAGTTGCATGACACCTTGGGAAAGTGTCAGACAGAAACTGAAAGAAACACATCATATATATATATATATAGAGAGAGAGAGATAGAGAGAGAGAGAGAGAGAGAGAGAGAGAGAGAGAGAGAGAGAGAGAGAGAGAGAGAGTTTTGTCATCATGCAATCATTGTGATCAAAAATCACTGTCTTACAAATGGTGCTTGTCCATTTTCAATTTCCCATAAACACATAATGAGCCAAGGGGAAATATTTGGGAGCAGATGAGGGTTTGTGGTAGGAAGGGCATCCTGCCAAAGAAAATTTGCCTCAATGAATTCCATCTGACACATGCAGGCATGAGAAAGTAGACATTACAACAAAGACGATAATGATAATGATGCTGACAACAGTGATGATGATGATGATGATGGTGACAATGATGACATACATAGATTTATAGAGTCAGAAAAGGAGGCACACACACACACACACACATAGACAAGAGAAAAGAAGAAAGAGGAATGAGAAGACAGAGA
>NC_142929.1:74730698-74760698 GCF_046866305.1 Octopus bimaculoides | reverse complement strand
TGGAAAATGGCTAATATTTTCTACAAACTTTGCTTTTGTTACATTTATTCAAATCCCAAAGAACCCCTTTCAACACATGGCTATGATGCTCTCCCACTCTACTCCTGCTCACAATCAGAGATGCACATACTGTCCACCACCAAGGAACATGCTCAAGTAGTTAAGGTCAAGCAAAATCTGTGGTTGAGCAGAATATTAGCTATAATGATATTTTTGCTCCATCAACTCAGTGCTGGATCTATCTGAAATCTAATGGAAAAGAGGTGAGTTTCAAACACTCGTGTCCAGGTCACAAAAGCAAAGTTTGAAGGGAATATTAGTCATTTCCTTCGATTTCTAGATAGAAGCAAATAGGAAATAACACTTACTGACCAAAGACAAAAAAAAAAAATTAAAATTTTGTTACAGAGAGTAATGATTCTCACTGGTCTCAGAGAGGCTGCAAAAGCTATGGGTATTGTTCCTTACTCCAGACCTGCCCCTTATAGCCTACAAAAATAAATAAAATCCCTGCAGTCTAAGTCATTCTAACTGGACTTATGAACTTGACTAACTTTGATTTTGCAGTGAATAAAAGAAAAAAACTTGCCTTTTTGTTTCGAAAAGATGCTTTCTTCTGTTGGATACGGTTTATCTGACTTTTTAGATGCTGCAGGTGCGGGTTAGATGCTGTTGTTGTAGTCATTGGTTCATCATATTCTTTCAAACTTTCTGCATCTTCAAATGCATCATAGAAAACACCAGATTCTTCTTCATCTGACCAATCAGAAAAAAAAAAAATGAAAACTATATTGTGACTGTCATCACATAAAATTCATTATTACTTTTATAAAAAGAAACAAAAAAAGGACCCTTTTATACCTTCAACCCCCAGACTGACTTTCGTTAGCCATGCTAACATTTATGTAACTAACAGTTTTCCAGAACTTAATGGTTGTACCCTACATGTCACATCTGCTTCTCTGCATTTAAGTTTCTCATGATCATCATCATCACTTTAACATCCACTTTTCCAGCCTTGCTTGGGTCAAATGGAATCTATTGAGGCATATTATTCTACAGTCAGATGCCCTTCTAGTTACCAATCCTCAGCTGTTTCCAAATAAGGTAATATTTCCCCATGGCCAGGCACGTTTTCCACAGAAGTGTGGAAACAAACAACACCAGTTGTATGACAATGATGCTTGTTTACAACCATCTCATGATATCAAAACATGGGTGGATGAATAGATGGACCCGCCCACCTGCTACATACATTATAAAGAAATAGGTGAGAGCACTCAGGATGGAGCTGGAAAAAGATAAAACATTGTGGTGATGAGGTGTCAGGATAGACCCTCAAGATACGAAACGAGTAGAACTGAATGGGGACAGAAGAACAGGAAGTGTGGGTGAGAGGGTGAATAAAATGAAGAACAGGTAGTAAGGAGTGATAAAGAAGGAAGAGTAGGTGACAAGTGTAGAAATTGAGTAGAAATCTTTGTAAGGAAAGTAATCATTTCTTGGCAACCTGTTTTTGCATACTTAATATCATCTTAGATATGTGGTGTGATAATAAACATTTTTACAAAGAAATTTGTAAGGCTCAAAACTTTGTGACTGATTCTTGTCAAAAGAGTTTTTTTTTAAATAAAAAAAAAAAGTTGATCAGATCAAAAGTATAACGGTGTGGATGTTGGTTATGTCGGGTTATCAATCATTTAGTTGTAAGGTGTAGACAGAACGCTAGAAGTAATATGAGGCGTAAACAGAATGTTAGAAGTAATATACACTCGTAACGGTGTTCGACATGTATGTTGAAGATACCGACATTCCACTAATATCACCGTTATAAGACAGTTTAAACAGATTAAGAAAATGTGTTTTTAATAGCAAGGTGAAGATATGTGAAAGTGAAATTAGGAAGTCATGTTTATCTTAAGAATGTTATTTCGTTTCTTCATACTGGGTTGACTGTATTCTCTCGTTGACAAAAGCTTGAGTATAACTTCATAAAGTGTATACAAATAAATCTTTAGCTAAATCATTTTCCTTATAATAATACGATAAGAGTTCGTACAGATAAATACCAAGAGAAGGACTAGATGTAACACCAATATTTACAATTAATTTATCACAACATAATAGTGATAGGAAAAATTGCAGTACTTATCATAAAGAAGAAAAAACATGTTTTGAAAGAGTCTGTCATGAGAAAGATGACAGGAAAAATTTTCTTATTCAGTTCCTCAAAATTACTCTAAGGAAAGGTTTAGAAAGGTATGACATAAGGTCAAGAAGGATGAACAATGCAAAATAGCATTGTCAGAATGAGTGACAAGGTCCCATGTGGCAAACCAAGGGTCACTGAATAATTTCCCAAAAATCAGGGTTTTTATTACTGCCATAAGCCTGATTCTAAGAACCTTTCTTCATGGGAAAGAGAAGATTAGAATCGATGTATGGACAGTAAAATTGACCAATGGAAAAGTGTAAGACATTTATAAACAAAAGGCAGCCGACACAACTATGATGTCATGCTCCTGCTAAAGTCTTAACTGTTACAAAAGGAAGGATTCTTGGAAACAATACATTTTTCTCCACGCAGTAAGAAAAAAAGACAGCTATTGTGTTACTCTTTTATTTGCTTCAATCATTGGCCATGCTGGGGCACCACTTGAAGGGTTTGGACCTCAATACCTGTTTTCTTTTTTTTTTTTAAAGTCTAGTATTTATTCCGTTAGTCTTTTTTACCAAATTTTTGCTAAGAATAAAGCAACACTAGTCATCAAATATACACATATGCACACACACATTCTGGCACGCAAGAGCCTCTAGATTCACTCTCAAGGCATTGTGTGGCAAAGGGACTATAGTAAAAGGTGTCATATAGCGGAACTAAATATCTGATCACAGAAGAAAGAAACACTACATCATCATTATCATTCATTTATTCATTATCATTCATTATCATTCATTATCATTCATTATCATTCATTATCATTCATTTATTCTTTTACTTGTTTCACTCAAATGACTGTGGCCATGCTGGCACACTGCCTTTAAAGGCTTTTTAGTAAAAAAAATCGACCCCAGGACTTATTCTTTGTAAGCCTAGTACTAATTCTATCTGTCTCTTTTGCTGAACTGCTAAGTTACAGGGATGTAAACACACTTACATTGGTTGTGAAGTGATGGTGGGGGTGGGGACAAACACAGAAACACACACACACATACATACATATATATATTATATATATATATATATATATATATAACAGGCTTCTTTCAGTTTCTGTCTACCAAATCCACTCACAAGACTTTGGTCAGCCCAAGGCTATAGTAGAAGACACTTGCCTAAAGTGCCATGCAGAGGGACTGAACCTGGAACTATGTGGTTGAGAAGCAAACTTCTTATCACATAGCCACACCTGCTGGCATAGGTTGGACAGTTTGACATGAGCTGATGAACCAGAGGATTGTGGCAAGCACCAATAAAAAAAAAATTCTTTGAATGAGACAATTCACAAAGAAATATAATCCTCAAACACAACCCTAACATTTCTCATCCTGAGTAAACAAGATGATGAAACAAACCAACCTTGTACTTGCTTAAGAATGCCATCAATCTGTGTTTTTGCCAAAATTTCTTCTTCATCAAGAATTTTAACACATACATCATGGATCTTAAGGGTCCAATTGAACACTTTTTCTTCAAGTTTCTCCAGTTCTGCTTTGGCCTCAGGATACTCTTTGACAGATGCAATCTAGGATGGAAATGTAAAATAAAGACATTGTCATCAGAGTATTAGCACCATTAAATATTCAAATATTTCATCAACATACTCCTTTGGAAAAATAATACAGTATGAAAACGTGTGGTACTAACATTAATAGGCTTTCTGTTAAATGTTTCATAAGGTAGGTGTGACATTTTCACAAGTAGAGATAAGCATAAGCATGAATGCAGTGATATGTATAAATGGATATACATCTGGATATATATAAATCATCATCATCATCATCATCATCCAGTGTTTTAAATCCAGGTTTTGTCTCCGTTAATGGGGGGTGGCTGGATCTAAGCCAATGCCATAACAACTGCCCTCACACCATCTTGCCCAGTAGAGGGGCTCCGAAAGGCTCTCAGAGAGCAGCATCCCTACCTTCCTGAGCTAGTTTTCCCCTACATTTCTTAAAAATTGTGGCAGAAGCCTTGGTCTCAGGACCACTCATGTCTAGAAACTGAGGTTGGGGGTAAGCAAGGGTATTGCTCCCTGTAGAAAATCCAGCTCTAAGAAAGCCTCATGGTATATAAATTATATGTATAAATGGATATACATCTGGATATATGTAAATAATATGTATAAATAGATATACATTCTGGATACATACATACACACACATACACGCATGACAGAAGTAAATAGACACCCCATAAAACATTGTTTTATCATCATCATCATCATCGTCGTTTAATGTCCGCTTTCCATGCTAGCATGGGTTGGACGATTTGACTGAGGATTGGTGAAACCAGATGGCCACACCAGGCTCCAATCTGATTTGGCAGAGTTTCTACAGCTGGATGCCCTTCCTAACGCCAAACTTGAAAAGGTTTATATTTTTCCTTAATTGACATTGTTATGCTTCAGGTTCTATAAGTGACTGTTTAATGATGTCATGTACAAAAGAAGCCTTGGAATTGTCTGAATTTTAAAGGGACCATATTGTGGGTCAATCTGAAGGTGGATTAGTCAGCTTAAAATTGCAGAAAACCTTAGGATCCTACAGTTAATAGAGTGATTGTGCAATTCACCAGAAAGGAGAAGGAGTACACATCACATCACCCAGGTCAACCAGGGTCCTCTGACAGGACCCTTCATGTTGTTAAAAAAAAGTGTGGAGGATAACCCTTGTTGCAAGGCCTCTGACATAGCAGAACAAGTTGATGTCAGTCCCAGAAGAGCTGTCAGGTATCTCCACAAACTTGGCTACTATGGCAGAGCAGTAAGAAGGAAGCCACTTCTTCGACCAGCCAATATCAAGCAGAGAAAAGATTGGGCCAGTGAGATGGTGGAGAAGCCACTAGTATTTTGGGACACTGTCATATTCTCTGATGAGTTCAGATTTGCTGTATTTTCTGACAGTGGTCGAGTGTGGGTCTAGAGACTCTGTGATCAAGAATTTGTTGTGAAAAGATTGCAGCCAACAATGAAACACAGCAGCTATTCTGTGACAGTCTGGGGAACAATTTGGAGCAATGGTTGACCAGAGCTTGTGGAGTGTGAGGGAAACAAACTCAGATAAATATGTGTCCATATTACAGAAAGGACTCCTTTCAATCTTCTCCAGTGGTAAAATGATTAAAGATATGAAAGATAGGGCTCCTTGTCATATTGCTAAAATGACCCAAGATTGGTTGGAAGAGAATGGCCTTAAAAAGCTTCCATGGCCAAGGCAGTCACCAGATATGAACCCTATTGAACATTTCTGGGGTGTAATGGACAGGACACTTTGTAAAAGAACAAGAAAGTATCTTCAAAGCCAGATCTTTTGAGATTACTGCATGAAACTTAGCAAGAAATTCCTCAAGAGAATATTCGTCATCTGATCAGCAGCATGCCTAATAAGGTCTTTGAATTGAAAAATGCAAAGGGGACATGTCTACTAAATATTAGATATTCACATTATAATAATTAATAGATAATTTGAATGCATAATTCCAGATTTAAATTAATTTTAATGAATATAAGAGTGTCTATTTACTTCTGTTATATCTGTATGTAAAGTCATTTTAAGTCTATTTGCCATGCTAGTATGAGTAGGATGATTTGACATAATTCAATGGGTATCATAAAAAAAGCTAAAAGTTTTCAAGAAATGGGTCTACTTGTTAATGATCTTTAAACTCTTACCTCTTTTTTCACTTTGTCTCGCTCCTGTATGTATTCCTTCTGGATATTATGGAGAAGCTGTAGCCGCTCATTAGAGAGGTCTATCCGGATGCTTTAAAATTGGTACATAAATGAAAATTAATAGAGAGATCTAACAAAAGTGTGAGAAAAAAAAAAAAAAGCAGAAATAGAGATAATTTGAAATCAAATGCTTATTAAATTCACGATATTTACCGAGTGAAATCAACTAGATACAGGTCTCAGTAATATTTTTGATTTTCAGCTTTTCTAATGAATCTTTAGGAGGCGCAATGGCCCAGTGGTTAGGGCAGCGGACTTGCGGTCATAGGATCGCGGTTTCGATCCCTAGACCGAGCGTTGTAAGTGTTTATTGAGCGAAAACACCTAAAGCTCCATGAAGCTCCGGCAGGGGATGGTGGCGAACCCTGCTGTAGTCTTCCACCACAACTTTCTCTCACTCTTTCTTCCTGTTTCTGTTGTACCTGTAATTCAAAGGGTCAGCCTTGTCACACTGTGTCACGCTGAATATCCCCAAGAACTACGTTAAGGGTACATGTGTCTGTGGAGTGCTCAGCCACTTGCACGTTAATTTTACGAGCAGGCTGTTCCGTTGATTGGATCAACTGGAACCCTCAACGTCGTAAGCGACGGAGTGCCAACACACACACACGCACACAATGAATCTTTAAGAACAGCAATTGTAATGTTTTAAGTCATCAAGCTCAGTGGTTTTTATAAGATTATTTCATTTCTTGAAAATGTTTTATGAAATATAGACACTAACTTGACAAAATTACCATGAGGGTTAGAATTATAAAAAGACATCACAGCTGTAGTATTCTAACCTTTATTATGATATATTGAACCAATGCCAACTGTATGCGCTAATTCATATTTTTATACATATATCCATCAGCGTCATCATCATCATCATCATCAACATCAATATTTAATGTCCAGTTTCCATGCTGGCATGGGTTGAATGGTTCAGCAGGATCTGACAAGTTGGAGATTGAGTAATACTCTAGTATCTACTTTGGCAAGGTTCCTACAGCAAGGGCCCTTCCTAATCCCAACCACTTTACAGAGTGTATTAGATACTGTTTTAGGACTAAGACTTTAACCTTTTAGCATTCAGACTACTCTGTCAAATGTAATGCTTATTTATTCACATTGCTTTGAATTAATCATGCATTATCTTGTGACTTCAATATTTCGAAAGTGTGATTGTTTATTTTTAGAATGACATTGTATGGTAAGTGTGAGATTGAATCTGGCCAGTTTGAACATAAAACAGGTAGAATATTTGAGCCAGATATGGCCAGTTTAAATGCTAAGGGATCAAAGTTTTGCCCAATGCTTATTCAACCAGACCAGATGAAAAAACCATCAGGTGAAATATAAAGTCACACTCAAAATGAATTTTACAGTAAATTTGAGTCTACATTCAGTATTGAGTCTCTCACCACCACCACCACCACCACCACCCTCTGAAACATCAGTAAAGGTTTGGCTGTTATTAAACTTTCTTGAAAATAACAACCTTAAATTAACAAGGAGTGGCTGTGTGGTAAGTAGCTTGCTTACCAACCACATGGTTCCGGGTTCAGTCCCATTGCGTGGCACCTTAGGCAAGTGTCTTCTACTATAGCCTCGGGCCGACCAAAGCCTTGTGAGTGGATTTGGTAGACGGAAACTGAAAGAAGCCTGTCGTATATATGTATATATATATATATATATGTATATGTATGTGTGTGTATATGTTTGTGTGTCTGTGTTTGTCCCCCCAACATCGCTTGACAACCGATGCTGGTGCGTTTATGTCCCTGTAACTTAGCGGTTCGGCAAAAGAGATCGATAGAATAAGTACTAGGCTTCCAAAGAATAAGTCCTGGGGTCGATTTGCTCGACTAAAAGGCGGTGCTCCAGCATGGCCGCAGTCAAATGACTGAAACAAGTAAAAGAGTAAAAGAGATCTATTTTCTTTTTATAAATCACCATATTAGGAAAACTTCAGTTACACAAACAAAACCTAGCAGTTGTCCCTACCAAACATTATTTCTTTAATGATGTTACTTAAGTCTTTAAAAGAAAAAAAAAACACAGTAAAGATTTTTCCAAAGTAAATTGAATTAAACAATTGATTTAAACACTATAATTACTTAAAATGGACATTCCAAATGGTAGTAATGAATTCTGTTTTAATTATCTTAGTAAACTCTACAATTACAACAATCAGTTGACTAAAATAAAAATTAAAAAAACAACAACAAAACAATGTCTAGATTGTAATAATGATGGGATTTTCAGTTTTAATTGTTAAACCATGTAAACAAAGGTTTCTACTTTTAAACACTTGAGAATAGCAAAAGCAGCAGCTGTGCCGAAACTGCTGCCATCAGCACCATCAACACCAACACTACCAGCACCAGCACCATTACCACACCATATTCAATTGTGTGGTCACTCCTTCTACAATGTGCTGCAACCAAATCACTCTCAATCTTTCAGTAGTCTCCACAGTGAAACTAATCACTGACTTACTGCACCCTTAGAAGAGATAGACCCAGGAAGACGTGGGGATGAGGTGGTGACTTTTGGTGATCTGCTGTACTTGAGAAGACAAGTCAAGCTAAGTGAAATTGTAGATGTGGCCAGTGCTGGTGACACATGAAAGGCACCCATACCAGTCACACAAAAATGGCACTCGTGTCAGTGACACATTAAAGGCATCCATGCAGTGATACGTGTAAGGCACCTGTACCAGTGATATGTAAAAAGCACTCATGCCAGTGACACTTAAAGAGTACCCATACCAGCGACATGTAAAAGGTACTCATGTCAGTGACATGTTAAAGGCACCCATGATGGTGACACGTAAAAGACATCCAATACACTCTATGAAGTAGTTAATGTTAGGAAGGGCATCCAGCCATAGAGACCAAGCCAAAACAGACTGGAACCTAGTGTATATCTCTGGCTTACCAGTTCCAGTTAAACTGCTTAACCCATGCCAGCATGGAAAACAAATGCTTGATGATGATGATGATGATGATGGTTATTTCAGCTCAAATGTCAGATGTTATTATCTTTCAGGTACTTTTGGTGGGTGTGGTATGACGTCAGTGTCTGGGGAGGCTGACCGGAAGGGCGAGTCGACCAGAAGGGGAAAAAGAGCAGAGGGAGCCTCGATCGGCATTCGTGCCCTTTTCGAACGGGGCTGCGGTCAGGACAAGACGTGTTAAGCGATGGTCTAGGTTTGGGAAGGTCTGGGAGAAGCAGCTGCTATTCCTGGTGTACTTTGGGTCGGGGCAAGCTTCAAGGATCGGATACCGCAAGACCATAGTGGGGAAACTAAACAGCCATACATAGCCTGCAGAGGAAAAGGCATGGCTGGGTGGTTTAAAAAGTATGCTTTACAACATGGTTTTGGGTTTAGTTTAAGTGAGTGGAACCATGGGCAAGTACTACAGCCCAGACTCAACCAATTCCTTCTCGGTGGAACTTAGTAGACAGAAACCAGAAACTGTATTGAAGCCTGTGTGTGTGTGTGTGTGTGTGTGTGTGTGTGTGTGTGTGTGTGTGTGTGTGTGTGTGCATGTGTGAATGTTGAAATTTCATGGTTTTGCTTATCACCATCTGAGCAAAACAGTGATACCTTTTGAATTCTTCATTGATATTACAAGCAACTGCTGTGTCTTCAAAAACTAGTGCAAAAAAAAAAAATCCCTTTTTGAAAACAGAAAAGGGTTGGTGATAGAAAGGACATCAAGCTATAAAATACTGCTTCAAGTAAGCAGTTCTCATCCAACCCATAGCAGCATGGAAAAACAGACATTAATCCTTAAATGGTAGGAAAGGGTTGCATGTGTATGCCAAATAGGCAAAAAACAAAAAGAAATCTCTTTTTCTGAACCCTTTAACATTCAGATTACTCACTCAAATATAATGCCTATTTACTCACATTGTTTTGAATTGACCATGTGTTATCTTGGAGCTTTGAGAAGTTGATGATGTGATTGCTTATTTCCAGAATGACATTGTAGGGTGGGTGTGAGAGGCCAGACCTAGCCAGTTTGAATATAAAACAGACAGAATATTTGGACCAGATGTGGTTGGTTCAAATAGATTAATGGTAAATTTTAAACTTATTTCCACTTCAAATAAGCACACAAACCATAATTGTTAGTCTTTCACAAAATAAAATTTACAATCTCATTATTGAAAAGTGCTGTGAAATATTCACTTTCCTTTAATGATGACTATATTCACGTAAAAGTTTTGAAACATTAACTGATGATGTCTGCTGTTCTCTAATGAAACATCAATTTATGATGTTCACTGTTTAAGGGTTAAACAAATATTGTTGAAAGCTAAAATTTCCACTACTCACAAAAAAACATAAAGCAAATGATTTACCGTCTCATTCGATCAACACCCAGAAGATCAAAAGCTGTTTTGCCAAATTTTTCTTTATCTTGTTTCATTCTTTCAAGCATGGCTGGAATAAAAAATTATATATATATATATTAGGAAGAACAGAAAACAAATGATCTCATTGATATTTCACTTTTTCTACAGCTGTTTCCAAAACTCTTGTGAAAACATTGTCAATCAAATAATAATTATAGAATCCTTAATTAGAGTTATTAAATTAATTTAGTTGAATGTGATATGAAAGTCATTTCATCAGCAAAATTTTTGTTTATGTGCAAGATAGAGAAATAGCTGTAATTTGAAAAATCAATGTAATTGTTTGTTTTCTATTCTTCCGTATATATTTTGCTCTGAACATTCATTTTAGCCATTTTTACATTTTATACTGTTATTGCATTGAATTCATAATATATCAGAATTTAATAATCTATCAAAGAGTTGAGCTCTAAGAATTCTATGGCTATACTTTTTCCAGTGCATAACCACTTATTCAACATATTGTTGTTATTATGTTAAACTATCGTACGTCCAAATTTGGCCAAATGCTGTTTTCGCAATATTTACTTTTGCTTGCAATAGCCAGTTCATTTAGTCAAACTATCATATCTCCAACTGCTTCAGATGCCAAAATGTCAAAAATTGTCAAAGTGTAGAACAATGGTTTTGCTATGGAATGGTGAAACTATTTTTTTGTTAAAATTAGAACATTTCTAAATCTCTCAGAGAGATTTATGCAGTAGCAGCACAATAAAGTGATAGTATGTTGTCAACTTAATATAAGAGTCCCATGAAAGGGAAGAATGCTATTGTTATTTAGCCCTAGGAAACACCGTTTCCTGTTGGACTTGGCACATTTCCTGTGTCCTTATGGCATCGACAGCTAGCAAGCCATGCTACTCCAGACTGATGATGAGTGATGACTCTGAAACTAGTCTCTGGATGCTGGCTTTGCTGGGTGGAGGTGCTTGCCTCCACTTTGAATACAGAAGGACACAGGGAATGTGTCAAGTCCAACAGGATACAGTGTTACCTAGGGCTAAATAACAGTAGCATTCTTCCCTTTCACAGGACTGTCACATTAAGTTGACAACATACTATCACTTTATTTTTTAGTTTTCTGAAAAAGCAAAGTTTTGCACTTACGACACTTTTGCATAATAACAACGATATATATATCCTCATCATCATCGTCGTTTAACATCCGCTTATCATGCTGGCATGGGTTGGATGGTTTGACTGAGGACTGGTGAACCAGAGGCTGCACAAGGCTCAATCTGACCTGGCGAAGTTTCTACAGCTGGATGCCCTTCCTAACACCAACCACTCTGTGAGTGTAGAGGGTGCTTTTAGATGCCACTGTCACAAGGGCCAGTCGGTGGTTCTGGCAATGCACAAAAGGTGATTTTGACATGCTACCTGCACAGGAGCCAGTCCGGCGGCACTGGCAACGACTACGCTTGAATGTTGTTTTTCACGTGCCACTGGCACATGTGCTAGTAAGGCAACGCTGGCAACGATCATGCTCGAATGGTGCTTTATACGTGCTACCTATACATATATATATATATTAGTAAAATAGAGGGGATCAATTAGATTTCAGCAAATTAACCTAGAGGGCTCTCTGTGCATTTTTGGCAAGACAAATTACCCTGAAATATTTGGTGAAGCAGCACCCGGAAAATATCTGGCAGGATATCACCAACAGAAATAGTTGTTAATGTAACAGCCTGAATTTTCATAATGTCACCTATTACATTATGCAAGGACTTGTATTTGGAATAAATCACATTACTGAAACATTAGTAGTCATGGTCTGAACTATGCATTTGTTTTCTTCTTCCTCTCTCTCTCTCTCTTTCTCTCTCTCTCTCTCTCTCTCTCTCTCTCTCTCTCTCTCTCTCTCTCTCTCTCTCTCTCTATATATATATATATATATATATATATATATATATATACATACACACACACACACATATATATATATTGTATAAAGGATCATGGGCAAGACCAAAACTACACGAAGTAAATGCAAGGTAAATCACAAGAAAACAAATAAGTGAATTAATGTAGACTTACCTTGATTTCAATATTTTGGGGTTATGACCCCATTTTTTAAGAAATTGATGATTTTTGCCGATGTGCATGTGTGTGAGCATGTGTGGAGTGGAAGTGGGTGGAGAGGTGTTGCTACAGCAACCAGCTAGCTTCCTGTAACTCTTTGCTATTGTTGATCTTAGGTTTCCACTGGTGTGTGAGGATGGCCTCAGAGATTCTAAGGTTGCCCCTGTTCCACTGGGTTGCCTTGATGTGCATTGTATGCAGGCAGACACTTCCGTGAAGAAACATCTATGGAAATGCTAGACCCGAGAGTTCACAGTGCACATCAAGGCAACACAGCAGAACAGGGGCAACCTCAGAATCTCTGAGGCCATCCTCATACACCAAAAGAAACCTGAGATTAACAATAGAAGAGAGTTACAGGAAGCTAGCTGGTTGCTATAGCATGTCCACTCCATGTATGTCCACTCCACATGCATGTCCACTCCACACACGCATGTCCACTCCACACACACTCACACACACGCAATCGTCAATTTCTTGAAAATTGGGTCATAACCCCAAAATATTAAATATCAGGTAAGTCTACATTAATTCGCATATTTGTCTTCTTGTGATTTACCTTGTATTTACTTCGCCTTGTTTTGGCCTCACCCATGATCCTTTATACAATATACTCTACACAATGCTTCATAGTAATTATTCCGTTATATATATATATATATATATATATTTATTTCGAGCGAGATTGTTGCCAGTCCCCCTGGACTGGCTCTTGTGCGGGTGCCACATAAAATACACCATTTTGAGTGTGGCCGTTGCCAGTACCGCCTGACTGGCCTTCGTGCCGGTGGCACGTAAAAGCGCCCACTACACTCTCTGAGTGGTTGGCGTTAGGAAGGGCATCCAGCTGTAGAAACTCTGCCAAATCAGATTGGAGCCTGGTGTAGCCATCTGGTTTCACCAGTCCTCAGTCAAATCGTCCAAACCATGCTAGCATGGAAAGCAGACGTTAAACGACAATGATGATATATATATTTATTTATAAATTTATTAACAGTCATCTGTAGATGAAACTATATCTTCATGTCATAATCTTTTGTGTAAAATAGTCCTCACTGGACAGTTTTTAATTGCAGAGATTTCCTTCTCCTAGATGGATTGCTTTCTCAATGAATGGTGAGCACCATCTACTCTTCATTATAATGGATAATCATTGATTCTCCTCAGTTTCTTCACCTTTTCACTGGTATTTTTTTTCATCCTGAAGAGTGTCCAACATCACCTTCTTCATCAAACAAGCTTGGTGGGGTTGCTGATGATCCAACTAGGCAACAGGTTGTACTGGGTCACATGTTACCAGTAATACAAGAGAAATCTCACACACAGACAAAAAAAAAAAAAACACTGAATTCAGCAAGCAATATTATTTAATGAATAAAAGTCATCCAAGGTGCCAGGTGGTGGTATTAAAATGTGTAACAGATTTGGGCCTACTACCCAAGCAAACCAGAACAAACACTGCAAGATACTCTGGTCTGACATTCTTACTGTTCTGCTCAACCCACTGCCCTAGATAGGTACATTTTTATCTATTCTGTAAATGAATTAAAGGTGAAGTTGAATTTCAGAGCACAGAGAGTCAGAACAAATACCAGGAACCATTCCATTGGATGCTCTGACGACTCTCTCAACTTGCTGTCTAGAGAGTGAAAATGAGATAAAGTTTCATACCATTCTAGTCTGGATGGCAAGGATAAGATATTCAGCCTAAAAGAAATAGCAGCAAAATCTCCCTCAAATCATATCCTGTTGTCTTAAGAAAATGAAGGCCACATTGGATACCATAGTTCTAGATATTTTTATTATAGGCGCAGGAGTGGCTGTGTGGTAAGTAGCTTGCTTACCAGCCACATGATTCTGGGTTCAGTCCCACTATGTGGCACCTTGGGCAAGTGTTTTCTACTATAGCCTCGGGCCAACCAAAGCCTTGTGAGTAGATATGGTAGATGGAAACTGAAAGAAGACCATCGTATATATGTATATGTGTGTGTGTTTGTCTCCCCAACATCGCTTGACAACCGATGCTGGTGTGTTTATGTCCCCGTAACTTAGCGGTCTGGCGAAAGAGACCAAAAGAATAAGTACTAGGCTTACAAAAAATAAGTCCTAGGGTTGATTTGCTCGACTAAAGGTGGTGCTCCAGCATGGCCACAGTCAAATGACTGAAACAAGTAAAAGAGTAAAGAGTATAATTGAAAAAAAAAAACGTATTGGTCATGGCCGGAATGCTTTTGACCAAATAAAGGACCAACTCGTTAGGTTTAATCTGAAGCTAAACAACAATAAAAATAAATATGAAAACAAAAATGGACAGATGAGAATGCAACAGAATAAAAAATTCTAAAGAAAGTTCAAGTAAAAAGAAAGAAGATATCAGTATGAGAGGAACATTATTTTCAAAGAAAAGAAAACTTACCCTGAAGATTATTGCAAGTGGTCTTGTAATATTTTATATAAAGTTCTTGGATATTATCCAAAGCTCTTTCGTAATGTCCCTGCCACTCAGTGAATATTTTCCTATATTCAGCTTTGATCCGTTCACCCGTATCTATATCCTGCAGTTTTTTACGTGCCTCACGCAACTTGGTGAATGCTAATTCTCGCATGTCCAAAAATGGCTGTATTTGGAAATTATAAAAACTTGCTAAATTAATGTTCAGCTTAGCCATGGCAGCATCTTCCAAATTATACATGTCTTCTTTCTCAGACATGGTAACGGAACTTTCTCGCAAAAACAGCACATTTTCCAACTGTTCTTCAGCTACAGCCACTGCCTCTTCATAGCTACGACGATGGATCTCGGAAAAATTTTCAAAATAGTCATCAGCAGTGAATTCTTCAAAGAGAGTTGAAATAAGAAGACGCTCATTACAAATCTCTAACACAATCTGGAAGTACCGTTCAAGGTTCTTGCAGATTTCATCAATATCATCAGGGGTCTGCATTGGACTAATGAATGTCCAGAGGCCACGAGGTTCGACAGGTATGTCAGGTAAATATGGTGCAAGGCAGCCATGAACAAGACAGAGAAGTTCGTGAACAGCTCGTATCTCACTAAAAGTGAATAATCCAGTACGGTTGCCACTTTCAGCAAGGTCGCTGGCAACTCGATTGTGTTGCCGACTGGTGACGGCTATTTTCTTCTCCACCTCATTCCAGCCAATAATGAAGATGATTTTTGGAGGTAGATGACCTTCAGAGAAAGGGTTGTGTTTGACAGCCACCCAATCCTCCAGGCTGTCTAGCTGTTCCTCCATCTTCGTTTCAAGACCAATGGGAAATCTGCGAAAGGAATTAAAAGTAAAGGTAAATGATGGTGCATGTTAAAAAGGATTCCTTCTTCAAATATATTTAATTCATTTATCCTCACTTATCACAGGATTTGGTTAAAAAAACAAAACAAAAAAACACTGATAAATGAATCATATCCACACATACTGTAAATGAAACAAATAGTAGATTCATTTAACATCAAACTTACAGACTACAGTAGCAAAACTTCCGTCATGTATTTTCTTGATCATTTCTAGAGAATACATTTGTCAGCATCGTTTGTTGGGATCAGGCACCTTCGTATTTTTTCTGTTCTGGTCCCACATTGATGGACACGTGCATAAATCTGTATAAAAAAATATGCAGACTCACTACATGGTCATGTAAGCACAAGCAATAGTCAGTGCATTCTGGGCACCTGACCACTGTGGGAGGTTGCTTGGGTGTGCTTTTGCAGTACAAACAAAATCTTCAACTGACCTCTGGCTTGTGTCATCACAGATCAATTCACAGTTCATGATTGAGCATATAGTGCTATTGTAGATCAGTGATGAGTGAATCAGTAATAAGTGAGAACAGATGTATACACACAAATACACACACATAAGCACATACACACACTCAGAAACTGATACAAGAAGAGACAGACACATAACAATATTCAATTTATTCAACATGTTAAAAGAGAAACCTGAAAAAATGTGATAAAAATGCTTTAAACATTAATACATATATCATAAAATATTGTATTAACTTACAATACATGGGTTGGCAGGTTCTGCAAATAAGTAATTCATATAAATTGCCAGATCAATAACTGTATTTTTCAATAGTTTTCAGGTATTTCTTCTCTAATGCAAACTCAATGACCATGAAATGGGTGTGGTAATTATTTCTAGCTGACTGATTAAACCAAGTGGGAGGGTGGGGGCAGGAAATGGGTGGGACAGGAGTCGGAGAAGAATGGGGTCATTAGCTTAGGGGGCAAAGAAAAGAATGTAATGACATTACATATCAATAATGTACTGAGGGTGAGAGAGGGAGAGAGAAAGAGAGTGAAAGCTGTCGAAGGAAAAAGTAAAAGAAAAAGAAACGTATAGGACAAAGTGTATATGAAAGAAACAGTGATAGACATATATATATATATATATATATATATATATATATATATATATATATATATATATATATACACACACACACAGATATATATATATATATACACACACACATAGAAAGAGAGAAATAAAGACAGAAATTTACAAAGTATAAACAAGAGAGAGAGAGGTGGGAGAGAAAGAGAAAGAAAGAGAGAGAGAAAGAAAGAGAGAGGTGGGAGAGAGAGAGAGAGAGAGAGAGAGAGAGAGAGAGAGAGAATGTAAGTATGTATGTGAGGCAAACTGAATGCAAGAGAAATATCAAATCAATACTGTAATGGCTTTCTTTCTTTACAACCCCTAAAACATAGAATCCCTATCATGAAAACACTTTACAATGACTGTTCAACCTCCCCTCATACTCTACACACCTGATAATTTCTCACAAACAACTACTGTACAACCTGATGCTTGTTGATACAGCTGTGTAACTCTCTACAGTTTTCTCACACACACACACACACGGGTGTATATACAGGCCATCACTTGTGGATGGCTAACCACAAATAATGAAATATAACTTACAAAGATACTTCCAAAACACTGTTATTTTGTCTTTTACATCACAATAGTTACTGAACTACAATGTCTATATCTTTTGGCCTTCCAGCCTGGTTCTTTACTGGTTAGTTGTATTTATGGGAACAAGAGAGACAAAGACAAGGGAGCTTCTGTAAATTGATGTAAAGGCCTTCATTAAAAAAAAAAAAACATTTTTCAGGAGTGGCTGTGTGGTAAGTAGCTTGCTCACCAACCACATGGTTCTGGGTTCAGTCCCACTGCATGACACCTTGGGCAAGTGTCTTCTACTATAGCCTTGGGCCAACCAAAGCCTTGTGAGTGGATTTGGTAGACGGAAACTGAAAGAAGCCCGTCGTATATATGTATATATATATATGTGTGTGTGTGTGTGTGTGTGTCTGTGTTTGTCCCCCAACATCACTTGACAACCGATGCTGGTATGTTTACGTCCCCGTAACTTAGCAGTTCGGCAAAAAGAGACAGATAGAATAAGTACTAGGCTTACAAAGAATAAGTCCTGGGGTCGATTTGCTCGACTAAAGGCGGTGCTCCAGCATGGCCACAGTCAAATGACTGAAACAAGTAAAAGAGTAAAGAGAATAGAGATTTTCCAGTAGCATGATTCTCAAAATGATCTTCAAATGTTGGGCCTCATGGAGACGATGACAAGTGACCAAGACCTTTGGTGATATGCTATTCTTACCTTGTATTCAAGCCAAGTGAAACCATAGTCATAGTCATTGCCAGTGTCATGTAATTGGCACCTGTGAAATCATAGTTGTGGCCGTTGCTGGTGTCATGTAAATGGCACGTGTGCCAGTGGCATATAAAAAGTACCCATTACACTCTCAGAGTTGTTAGTGTTAGGAAGGGCGTCCAGCAGTAGAAACCATGCTAAATCAGACTGGAACCTAGTGCAGCTCTCCAGCTTACCAATTCCAGTCAAAATGTCTAACCCATGCCAACATGGAAAGCAGACATTAAATGATGATGATGATGATGATGATTATATATATGTATATAAAATTAGTAGTGACGGAAGCAGTATTAATACCAAAAGGTAATATTTATTTTAATAAGTCTATTTGTAACAACAGTGTCTGAATAGGCACAGAGATTCTACATACATTGTTGGATAAATTGCTGCTATCTCTAGCTGCAGACATCTACCATTGACAAGGCCAAGAAAGGCTGAAATCACATGATCTGGTAGTTCTGATGGTGGTAGCAGACAATTATCACCTGCTAGCAATATAAGCATGAGTGCTTATATATGCACCACAAGTCCATATGAGAGGTTCTCTCATGGTAAACAACACAGTATTCTGTGTTCTAATACAATGTAACCTTTTAAGTGGGGATAAATATTACAGACAGACAGACAGATAGATAGATTTCAGGCTTGACTGTAGCAGAAAGTTTGCTTCCCAACCAGAAGGTTCTGGGTTCAGTCCCATGGCAGTCCTGGTTTAGGACGAATGTTGCTGTAATTTCGCCCCAGGAGACATCGTCTCCAGCTGCCATGTTATGTTGGCAAAAATTTTTATTCCAAAGTACTGTTGCTGAATATCTCTCGATGTGAGATTTAAAAATAGTAATTTTCTAATTTATAAATCAGTGACTAGTTGTCACTTTGAAAACTATATATTTCGAACGGGAATTTGGCAGTGCTACCTCTAGCCGAACAATTATGCTGTGCTGATGAAGGGAAATAACCCGGAAATCGTGATACACAGATATTGTTTTGAACTGAGTGGGGGTGCTAGATTCCCTTGTTTGAAAATATAAGGACATAGATCGTGTCATATAGCCAGCTGGAGACGATGTCTCCTGGGGCTAAATTACAGCAACATTCATCCTAAACCAGGACTGCTATGTTATGTTGGCAAAAATCTTTACTCCTGGTGTTGAAGTGTTTATATCTCTGTAACTTAGAGGTTTGGCAAAAGGAGATCGATAGAATAAGTACCAGGCTTAAAACGAAAAAAGGGTATTGAAGGTCAATTCATTCAACTAAAAATTCTTCAACACAGTGCCCCCACATGGCCACAGTCTAATGAATGAAACAATTAAAAAACAAAGATGTGTGTGTGTATAAAATCACAAAAGAAGATCCAATGCATTCTGTAAACTTGTTGGAATTAGGAAGGATATCCCCTGAACAAACCATGCCAGAGCTAACATTGGCACTTGATGCAGTCCAATTAGTCCATCCAACTCAAGTGAGTATGGTAACCAAATATTAAACGATCATGATACATATCCAAATGGGCTTTTTTTTTTTTTTTTTCAGCTTCTGTCTACCATATTCACTCACAAGGCTCTGAACAGCTTCAGTCTATAGTAGAAGACACTTGGTCAAGGTGCTACACTGGGGGACCAAACCAAAAACTACATGGTTGCAAAATCATCTACTTAAGTATGCAGCAGAGGATTTCTACGAGATAAATTGTTTTATAAAATTATCACTGTTACACAACAGAGTCACTAAGTACAAATCTCTGATAGTCAGTATTATTGCAAGCTGCTTATGATTAAAAAAAATAACTGATAAAGTACAAACAAACTCTGATTAAAAATTATTGATATAGGACAAAGTGCATCTAACTGTTACCATTGGAATAATAAAATGCACTTAGTCCATGCTACAAAGTAACAGGTGATAAGGAGGGCAGCTAGCTATAAAAACTATACAAAAAATAGCAGGGGGAAAGCAGTGAATTTATAGACATGGACTTCACAACGCAGCCTGTCTAGAACTATAATTGAATAAAAATTACTAATAGAAGCTCCTTACTCTTGTTGAAGATAACCTCTTTTCGTGTTAATGACACAATAAAATGCATTCAGTTCATGCTTTAAATAGCAGCTTAATAATGACAAAGCTATTTTACTACACTCTTCAGTATTTTCAAAATTAATAGAAACAAAAGCAGTGTATTTCAACAGAAATATGATAGCAAAAGTGTTAATATAATAAAGTTAATATTGTTGTTGGCACTCCGTTGCTTACGACGTTGAGGGTTCCAGTTGATCTGATCAACGAAACAGCCTGCTCGTGAAATTAACGTGCAAGTGGCTGAGCACTCCACAGACATGTGTACCCTTAACGTAGTTCTCGGGGATATTCAGCGTGACACAGTGTGACAAGGCTGACCCTTTGAATCACAGGCACAACAGAAACAGGAAGTAAGAGTGAGAGAAAGTTGTGGTGAAAGAGTACAGCAGGGTTCGCCACCATCCCCTGCCAGAGCCTCGTGGAGCTTTAGGTGTTTTCGTTCAATAAACACTCACAACGCCCGGTCTGGGAATCGAAACCGCGAGTCCGCTGCCCTAACCACTGGGCCATTGCGCCTCCACAATAAAGTTAATATAAGAGGGACTAAAGGAGAATTGGATCTATTTCAAGCATGTTAAATAATGACCAAGAAATGTTCATGTTCTCAATATTAACCTGATTGAAGAATACAAATTGAATTGACAGAAACATTCGCATCAAATTATTCCTGTCATTTAGATTAAAATGGTCTTAAAACTTTACAGATTTTTGCTTCAAAATATCTCTTTATGAACTCTTAGACTAAGATTTTCCCTTTAACTGTTTTGTTACCATATTTCTGTTTGAAAATACCAAAGAATTTAGTAAAATAAGTTTGCTATCATTAATCTGATGTTTAGAACATTAATTAATGTGGAATTTTGAATGAAGATTTAAACATATCACTTTAAAAACATGAAGTTTCTATTATATAACATGTGGCAAAAATTTCATATTCACCATTCTTGATATACATTTTAACTGTAAATGCACTGGTTCAAACCACAAGAGTAATTAATTGATAATATTTTTGTTTTTTAATTGAAAAGCACCAGCTGCATGAAGACAGTATTATCACTTCCTAATTTTACTAACTTCAGACCAATGGATGCACCTGGTAGAATGAGAGAGGATTAAGAAAAAAAAAAAAAAAAAAAACTCCCCAAAATTTTAAAAACTTTACAGATTTTCATTTTAAAAGAAATCTCACCAAGACAAAACCTCACAACAAAGCTTTCAGAAAAGGTTCTCATTTAGGAAAGATAAAGAAAACTATTGATGTTTCATTTAACTGCTAATTTGAATGTCAGCACAGCCTAGGAGCTATTCCACCCTACATAGCACTGTAACTATAAAACAAAAATTAGACAAAAAAGTCAAAGATGTTATTACAGTGTAGCACAAAAACCACTCAACCATGACAGCTGAACAAATAGTACCTAACAGTACCTATATTCAGCTTTTGTGGTTGGAGCAGCTCAGTGTCAGGTTTTGTGTTATGTTGTTACAAATACAACACAATGTAATGAGTCAAAAGATCAGCCAACACCTTTAGCCTACAGCTGTTACAACTCAACAATTTCTAATAATTAATAAATTCCACTGATGTTGACTTTGCCTTTCATCTTTTTGAAGATGAAATAGGTACTAACTGGGATTGATAAAATCAATTAGAACCCTGTCCTGAAACTGCTGGCCTTGTACCATAATTTGAAACCAATATTACTATGAGATTTAATTTTCTAGAAATACATGACATTTTATTTAAAATGAAATACTGTCATGAACTCAATGGCCTTTTTAATAACATATATTAAGACATCTTTGTTCCCATATTTCTTGAAATACACAATCTTTGTTTCAGTTTATTTTGAAAATATTAAAGAATTCAGTAAAATAACTTTCATTTTTAAACTGATGTTTAGACTATAAATTAACATAAAATTTCGATGGGAAATTTTAATTTAGATCACTTTAACCCTTTTATTTATCACATTTCTGTTGAAATACACTGCCTTTGCTTTAATTAATTCTCAAAATGAATGAATAATTTAGTAGAATAACTTTGTCATGATTAAACTGGTATTTACTCTTTTACTTGTTTCAGTCATTTGACTGTGGCCATGCTGGAGCACCACCTTTAGTCGAGCAAATCGACCCCAGGACTTATTCTTTGGATGCCTAGTACTTATTCTATCTTTTTTTTTTGCCAAACCGCTAAGTTACGAGGACGTAAACACACCAGCATCGGTTGTCAAGTGATGTTGGGGGGACAAACACAGACACACAAACATATACACACACATACATATATATATATACATATATACGACAGGCTTCTTTCAGTTTCCGTCTACCAAATCCACTGACAAGGCTTTGGTCGGCCCGAGGCTATAGTAGAAGACACTTGCCCAAGGTGCCACGCAGTGGGACTGAACCCAGAACCATGTGGTTGGTAGTCAAGCTACTTACCACACAGCCACTCCTGCGCCTATATTTGGAACAAAAATTAACATGAAATTTTGATGGAAGGTTTTAACTTAGATCACTTTAAAACAGGAAATTTGTATTTTAGAACCAAGGGCAGTCTTGGGCAGGATGAAATCGGAACGATTAAGCAACAACCAATCACATCAGATATATTTCTCCCCAAACTTAACTCATGATTTAGAATTTTGAATGCATGATGTTTGAATCTTATGTGAACAACATTACCAGAAGGTTTCGTTGCTATTTTCAAACAATGTAGAATTTAAAAAGTTTGAGTCGTGTTCTGATATTTAATGAAATATTTGTAGAAGATATAAATGCATGATGTGTGAGCCTGTAGTCCAATATTTTACACACACACAGAGCAATTTAAAAACCGAGATTATTTATTCTTTTACAGGCTCAATCATAGTACAGTGGTCATGCTGGAGCACCACCTTCTAAGGTACAGTTGATTAGATCATATCCAGTATGTATTTCTTCAACTGGTACTTGTTTCATCAATCTCAGAAAGATAAAAGGCAAAGTGGTTCTGTATAAGGATTTGAACTCAGAAGACAGAAGGAACAACCAAACATCACAAGATATTTTTCTCTGGCTCTCTACCAATTCTGCTATCAACACTCCACCACCATGATGATAGCAATGTTCAGAATATAAATCTAAGGGCATTAAAGATCACTGTAACAGCAAGAGATGTAAGCAGCAGCTGTGTAAATGGGTATCATCTACCTCTAGTATTTACAATGAAAACCTGTTCTTTATGTGCTGGACCACCAGTCAGCTTTAAAGTCAGCCAATATTTGATATATACTCCCCCACCTGGTCTCTTCCTCACTGTCTCTATTGTAATTTTGTACCAATGAAAGTTAGTTGAAACAACAAAGTCAAACTTGGCTTGCATTAAGTAAAAACTCCTGTTATTCTCCATAGCTTTCTTTTATACAACAGCTGCCATTTTAAAAATAAACATATTTTTCATAATAATGGATTTTGTTTATTGTTATCAGTCAAGGTCTATTGGATAGAATGCTCACTCTGGAAAAAATAAAAAGGTGGTGGTGATGGTGGTAGACAAAATAAATCAATATTTATTTTATTAACTTTGGATGAACAGAAAGTGAAGATGATTCCAGTGAGATTTGAACTCAGAATAGAGAGGAATGAAGCTAAACATGGCTATAGTAGAAGGCATTTACCTACAGAGCTGTACAGTGGGACTGAACCTGAGATCACATGGTTGGGAAGCAAACTTCTTAACTACACAGTCACAACTGTGTTTATTTAATTTATAATAATTCAAATTCTGCTGGGATCAGCTTTTACAGCTTGTCCTTTCAAGGTTAAAAAACCAGTGAAGTTCTAGGCTGAATATAACTGACTGTTCCCTCCCCAAAATTTCTGGCCTTGGGTCCTGTATTAGAAATTAATTTAATTTAATTTAAAGTTTCATTTTTAATGAGATCAGCCAGGTTCTTTCTAACAAGTAACTCAGTCCTAGGCAAAGTTTCAGAGGTAACCCCAGCTGGACACAAAATTTGTTCTTGGTTATTAACTGGTGAAAAATCCTGTTCACAACAATAATAAATGCATGGGAATAGCCAAATGACTCTTCACAGATTTTCGAGACACATGAGTTACAGTTAATTGGTTGCGATTACTTCAAAAATCCAGTGTTTCTACAAACCTCACTTATCCTCATAATTTCTCTTGTTTATCCCAGTTTGAGAGCCCCAGATACATGTAGTTTCAAAAATTATGCCCTGTTTAAGTGTAAGTATTGGCCAGTCCTTAATGAGAAGGAAATTAGAAATAAATATCAAGAAGAATAACACCAAAATCACCATCCTTATCATCACCATTTAATGCCTGTTTTCCATCCTGGCATGACTTACATGGTTCAACAGGAGTCAACGAGTCAGAAAACAGCATGCAGCTCCAGTATCTGCTTTGGCATAGTTGTTATGGCTGGATGCCTTTCCTAATGCCAACCATTTCCCAGAGTGTACTGGATGCTTTTTATGTGGCACCAGCATTAGTGAGATAATGAAGTAACTTACAAGACAAGACCCCTTGGAATGTAGAATTGAAGGAGGGGGCTTTGCGGCAAGTAATGAAAAAGTTAAAGTATGATAGGGGGACATAAACAGATGTCTTGCAGTAGAGGAGATACACAACTTCCCCAGTTGGAAAAAAGGAGAAGATGGTGAAGGGATGTCAGGACATATTCTGATGAGCATAAAAAGTGATGAAGAGGAATGGACAAGGTGAATGGGTAGGTAAGTTCATAAGAGTGTGAAAGGAGAGTGGCAGAATGGATAGAGATAAATACTGTGAATGGTGCAAAATCTTTGCCAGAATGCTTGGTGTTCTCTAATCAAAATTGATTTCTATTTTTCAGTGTTGAGATCAATAGAGAACTAATGAAATATTGGATAGTCCTTACAGGTAGTCTTATGACTGCATACTATTGAATGTAAGACAAAAATGCAGCTCTCCATACATGTCTTTTATTGACATTTGTCCTACTGATGCCAACAAAGAATTCCAAATAATCGACATCTTAA
The DNA here is from genome assembly GCF_046866305.1 of Octopus bimaculoides. Lineage (NCBI taxonomy): Eukaryota > Metazoa > Mollusca > Cephalopoda > Octopoda > Octopodidae > Octopus > Octopus bimaculoides. The sequence goes on along the minus strand of NC_142929.1, from coordinate 74,735,419 downwards.
TTCTGAATCAAGAAGTATTCCATAATCGAAGTCTCCGGTTTATACTTCATCCTTTTTTGGGATTACAGAGTCATAGTTAGCAATGGTAGTGGCATCATCGATGTCGTCGTCATCAGCAGCAACATAATTGTCATCGTCATCATCATTTTATGTCTGCTTCCCATAGGTCGACGAATCATCACAGTCTGAGCCATTTCCTACTGGGAACAACTGTTCTCGTAGTCTGGTACTCACATTAGTCATTTGGCATGGTTTCAACAGCAGGATGCCCTTTCTAACACCAACCACTTTACAAAGTGTACTGGGCGCTTTTTACATGGTACTAATGCAAGAGGGGTTGAACAGTCCTTGATGAGATAGAACTAATTATCCCTATTTTTTCCCTGGGAATAGAGATGGCTAGGATGTGAATCATGTATTAAGGCTTTCTAACCAAACCATATATTCTATAAGTGAACCAACTAGATTGCTTGACTTTCCAGAAATAGCAGCCAAATCTCCCTTCTGATATCTTACAAAAAAAAAAACAAAAAAAAAACTAGGAGCAATATAGAACTGAAGGAGAATTGAAGGAAACTAGCAATTATTATCATAATGAAATGCCCAGCTTTCATGCTGGAATGGGTTGAATGGTTTGACAAGGTATGACAAGTCAGGAGACTGCATCATGCACCAATGTCTACTTCACATGGTTTCTTTAACAAGATACCCATATTAATGTCAGTCACTTCACAGAATATATAGTGTTGTAGGTGCTTTTTTTACATGGCACCAGCACCTGTGAGGGTGCCTCATAACTTGCAAGACCCTAATACAAATAGATTGCAAAGTGGAATGAATTGTATTACTGCAATGAGAAGGGAAAAAAAAATCTAAGCTTTTGGGGCAGGACCCTTCACTGGGGTGGGGTGGGGTGGGGGTGAGAGAGTTTAAATGTGTTCTGAGGGTGCTGAATATATTGATTGAGGAGTAGTGAGAGGGTGACAAAGTTACAGTGAAGAATAAATAAAGGGGTGAAGTAGTTAACAAAGAGAAACAGACATTAGTAGGAAGACAATTACACTGTGTAATGCAATTTTTGTCCTTGGGTAGCAACTGTTATTTCCTATTTGCTTCTCCCTAGAAACCATGAAAAATGGCTAATATTTCCTTCAAACTTTGCTTTTGTTACATTTATTCAAACCCCAAAGAATCCTTCTCGACATGGCTAGGATACTCCCCCATTACTTGAGCTCATGATCAGAGATGCACATATTGTCAGCCACTAAGAAACATGCTCAAGTAGTTAAGGTCAAGCAACTGACAGGCAAATCTGTGGTATTGAGCGGAATATTTGCTATAAGCAGCAACTGAGCACTGAATCTGTCTGAAATGTAATTGAAAATAGGTCAGTTTCAAAACACAAAAGCAAAGTTTGAATGGAATAGTAGTCATTTCCCTTGAGTTCTAGATAAAAGCAAACAAGAAATAACACTTACAGATCAAAGATAAAAAAAGAACATAAAAAATTTGTTACACAGCATTATCGCAACAAAAGGACAATAATGTAGATATTTGCAAGTTGGAAAAACAGGTAAAAGATGAGTAAATATTAGAAGGGAGGGAAACCAAGCAGCCTACCTGTCCTTTGCAACCACTTGGTTCTGGGTTCAGTCCCATTGTCTGGTACCTTGGGCAAGTGTCTTCTACTATAGCTCCAGGACTGACCAAAGCCCTGTGAGTGGATTTATTAGATAGAAACTGAAAGAAGCCCATTGTGTGCATGTGTGTTTGTGCTGCCTTGCCTTGACATCACATGAGAGTTGTAAATGAGCCTCACTGTCATACAAGCAATGTTGTTCGTTTCCAGTCTTCCATGAAAAACATATCTGGTCATGAGAAAATATTACCTGATATGGAACAAGTGAGGGTTGGTGACAGGAAGAGCATCCATCTAACTACAGAAAAATCTGCGTCAATAAAATCTGTCTGATCCATGAAAACATGGAAAAGGGAATGGTAAAACAATGATGATAATGATGGTGATAATCCATGCAAAACTATATTGTACTCTGCATGAAAAATGATGCATAGTTTTAACCAGTCATGTCAGTTAGGAGAATAATTTCAACACCCTGAAAAAAACCCAATAATTAATCAGAAAAACAAAAATAAAGTTTCAAGAGGCAAAAATGAAGCGAAAGGAAGTCAAAGTAAGCAGAAGGTACTTGGCCTAGATTTAAAATGAGTGATGAAGTAAATAGTACAACTTACAATTGCACCAAGTAAAGATACATGAAAACAACAGTAGCAGCAGCAGCCACTGCCACTACCACCATCACCATTTCAGTGCGTCTTCACAGCCATAAAACATACATATACACACAGCACACCTGGGCTGAAAGGATGATTTCCACATCACTACAGACAAACTTAACATTACTTAGAACAAGAGAATATTATTCGTTTGTTTATTGCTCAGAGGAGGCTAAACATAGAGGAGACAAACAAGGACAGACAAAAGTATTAAGTCGATTACATCGACCCCCAGTGCATAACTGGTACTTATTTAATCAACCCCAAAAGAATGAAAGGCAAAGTCAACCTTGGCGGAATTTGAACTCAGAATGTAATGGCAGATAAAATACTACTAAGCAGTTTGCCCAGCATGCTAACAATTCTACCAGCTCGCCATTAACAAGAGAATCATCATCATCGTTTAACGTCCGCTTTCCATGCTAGCATGGGTTGAGCTGGCAGAATCACTAGAGCATCAGAACAAATGATTTACTGGTAATTTTTCTGGCTCTTCATATTCTGAGCTCAAATTTCGCCAGGGCCAACTTTGTCTTTCATCCGTTTGGGAATTGATAAAATAAAAACAATAACACAAAATGAAAAATTGTTTTGTTCTTAAGAAGTTTTATCTTATTTAATATCATACAATGCCACACCAAAACAATTCTGTTCTAAAAAAAAAAGAAAGAAAATAAAGGTACTTGTCAAATGCTGAGGTCAATGTAATCAACTTGCCCCTCCCCTCAAAATTTCTGGGCTGGCCTTGAGCCAAAATTAGAAAGAATTATTACAAATAGACCCATGTGTCCCACTATATGGCATTTTAGGCAAGTGTCTACTACAATAGCATTTGGTCAACCAAAAATGTGAGTTAATTTGATAGACGGAAACTATGTAGAAGCCCTCACATGTGTGTGTGCATGTGTGTGTGTGTGTGTGTGTGTGTGTGTGTGTGTGTGTGTGTGTCTGCACGCGTTTGTGCATGTCTTTGTGTTTGTCCCCCACACCCACTGCTTAGAAACCAGCATTGGTTAGTTACATCCCTGTAACTTAGCTATTTGGCAAAAGAGACCAATAGAATAAGTACCAGGTTTATGAAATAAGTACTGGGGTTGATTTGTTTGACTAAACCCTTCAAGGTGATGCTCTAATATAGTCATAGTCCAACGACTGAGACAAGTAAAAATAAAAGATAAAGACGAATGGTGATGAAGAACAAACAAAAAAAAAAAATGGGAATTACCCCACCACAAACACCACCTCCAAATCCCCAGAATTTAACAGTTGATAAAAATGACACTACACTACACACACACACTGTAGAGCACCAGAACAAATGCTTTTGCTAGTATTTCCTCCCATTCTTCAGGTTCTGAGTTCAAATTTCACCAAGGTCAACTTTACCTTTCATCTTTTTGGGGAGAGGAGAGGCATTAAAATAAAAACAAAAAAAAAAATACCATAGGCGTAGGAGTAGCTGTGTGGTAAGTAGCTTGCTTACCAACCACATGGTTCTGGGTTGAGTCGCACTGCGTGGCACCTTGGGCAAGTGTCTTCTACTATAGCTTCGGGCCGACCAAAGCCTTGTGAGTGGATTTGGTAGACGGAAACTGAAAGAAGCCCATCGTATATATGTATATATATATATGTGTGTGCGTATGTTTGTGTGTCTGTGTTTGTCCCCCCAACATCGCTGGTGTGTTTATGTCCCCGTCACTTAGCGGTTCGGCAAAAGAGACCGATAGAATAAGTACTAGGCTTACAAAGAATAAGTCCTGGGGTCGATTTGCTCGACTAAAGGCGGTGCTCCAGCATGGCCGCAGTCAAATGACTGAAACAAGTAAAAAAGTCAAGTACTGGGGGTCGGTATAATCGACTTGCCCCCTTCTCTCAAAATTTACTGGGCTGGGTTTGTGTCAAATTTAAAAAGAATTATATCAAACAGACTCATGAATCTATGATGAGGAATGAGGAAAAAAAAAAAAACCCTTACCACCCACCAAAAAAAAGAATGTATTTAGAAGTTGAAAAAAAAAATAACACTACATATACATCATCACCCAAAAATTTGAATTGATGTAAAAAAATATAAAAAGAGGGTCAGAGTATTTGCAACAGAAATTTTAAAGTGTTTCTATTTATCTCCCTTTATCTGATTCTATCTTGCTCCTTAAACTTATAATGATTCATCTACCGTGAGTTTGGTGAGTTGTTGATATTGTTTTAGTTGTTGATGTTATTTGCATCAGCCTACATAATGTTGTAAGCATCACCCTACATTATCACATAATTAGATGATTTACTGAGGCTTGGAGTATAAGCTAAGACTGGCACAAACGTTGTTATCCCTGTGTGTGTGTGTGTGTGTGTGTGTGTGTGTGTGTGTGTGTGTGTGTGTGTGTGCGTGCGTGCGTGTGCGTGCGTGTGCGTGTGTGTGTATGTAT
>NC_142929.1:74620698-74728198 GCF_046866305.1 Octopus bimaculoides | reverse complement strand
ATGTTCCTATTCAGAACTGCAAATATTCCATAGAGTATATAATTGATAACCAAGAGGTAAGGGGAGATTTATTCACATCCCAAACTTTTTTTTATTAAAGAGTTTTCTACAGCATGTATAACATTGACCAACATATGTTTCTAATGCAGTGACTGCATATTGCTCTGTATGCAATTATGCATCCTAGTTGCTGTAATTTCATCAAGGGTCCATCATTCATGACGTTTTCAAAGTGAACTAATTCAAACAAGCGTCTTGCGTTTGGTATTCAGTTGAAGGTGATAGCATTACTTTTTAAATCCAATTGAATTGAATTCTGGTCTTATAATCACCTCTACTGGTATTACAGTTGAAGCATGGTTTTAAATGTTTATTCAGATTACAATTAATTGTAGCAGTTTTGTTTACGTTTTGCTGTATAGCATACATTATCTATTCAGAGGTATTTCACTTATTTTGAGTTTATACCCGCCATTAATATTATCACTATTATTATTATAATTATATTTATTATTATTATTTGTATAAATATCATTAATTATTACAATCATTATTGTAACTAGTATAATTACTACAGATGGTAAATTGTGTTTATTTAAATAGTTTTCTCTGACATCCCACTACTACCATCTTTTCTTCCCAGCTACTCCCACCCAGCCTTATATAATGTAGGGTAGCCGTGTATCTTCTCTTCTACAGTAAGACATCTACGCTTGTTCTCCTATCATATTTTAACTCCCACCATCAGTACCTTGTACAAAGTCACCTTCCTCTCTCAAATAGCCTCCACCCTGCACTTAATTAAAGAGGCTTATTCCTTTTCTTTTCCAGTTATGCAACTTACTTGGTAACCTCACTAGTGTCAGTGGTGTGAGAAATGCATCCACTACACACAGTAAAGTGGTTGGCATTAGGAAAGACATCCAACCATAGAAACCATGCCACAAGCTGATATTGGAGCTTGACACAAAACAACAGCTTGTTGGATCCTGTCAAATCATTCAATCCATGCCAGCATGGAAAATAGATGTTCAACAATGATGATGATGAAATTAGCATAATCATAGTTCAACATCTGTTTTCCATGCTGGCTAACTGGCTGACACCAGGTGAACAAAGGCAATCATATGGGAATTCAAGAAACACAGCCAAATACTTGCAGCAGATTTGAACTTCTGATCTTTGATTTTGTAGTCCAATCTTTTATCTCCTTGGTTATTTCACTAAGTAACCCAACACCAGTTTATTTATCTATTCTATAACATACAGAAATAGTAAACACCAAGTCTATGGACCCAACACACCCAATTCTTAGGATCCATTATGTACAGAAGGAAAACAAAAGGTCACATTTGAGTCAAAGGTCATGTATGCACATCTGTGTCAAAGGTCATATACACACATCAATGGTATACAGTTTCTGGCAGCAGCTTAAATCGCAACATAACAGAAGACTTCAGTAATTAGTAATTAAATAATAAATTGAGGTTTGTGGATTATAAATATATAACATCTTGAATAATTATGTAATGATTGAAGTATCAGGTTTATCATTTTACACATATAGGCGCAGGAGTGGTTGTGTGGTAAGTAGTTTGCTTACCAACCACATGGTTCCGAGTTCAGTCCCACTGCGTGGCACCTTGGGCAAGTGTTTTCTACTATAGCCTCGGGCCGACCAAAGCCTTGTCAGTGGATTTAGTAGACGGAAACTGAAAGAAGCCCGTCGTATATATGTATATATATATGTGTGTGTGTATGTTTGTGTGTCTGTGTTTGTCCCCCCAACATCGTTTGACAACCGATGCTGGTGTGTTTACGTCCCCGTAACTTAGCGGTTCGGCAAAAGAGACCGGTAGAATAAGTACTAGGCTTCCAAAGAATAAGTCCTGGGGTCGATCTGCCCAACTAAAGGCGGTGCTCCAGCATGGCCACAGTCAAATGACTGAAACAAGTAAAAGAGTCTACACACAGGAGCAGGCATAGCTGTATATTTAAGAGGCTTTTTTTTCTAACCACATCATTTAGGTTCAGTTTTATAGCACTGCATTTTGGACAGGCATCCTCAGCCAATGCTCTTGTGGATTGATTTCATAGATGGAAACTGAAAGAAGCCTGTCCATATCATCATCATTGGCTGTGTGATTAACAAGTTTGCTTCCCAACCATATTTCAGTCCTGCTGTATGGCACCTTAAGGAAGTGTCTTCTGCTATAGCCCTAAGGCAACCAAAGAATTGTGAGTGGATTTGGTGGACAGAAAAAGAAAGAAGCCCCTTGTAATATGTATGTGTCATCATCATCATCCTTATTAAGCATCTGCTTTCCATGCTGGCTTGGGTTAGATGGTTTGACAGGAACTGGTAAGCTGGAGAGCTGCATCAAGTTCCAGTCTGGCTTGGCATGGTTTCTACAGCAGGATGTCCTTCCTAACACCAACCACTCCAATAGTGTAATGGGTGTTTTTATGTGCCACTGGCATCAGCCAATACTATGATTTCACTAGGCTTGATGAGTCTTCTCAAGCACAACGTATCGCCAAAAGTTTCAGTGACTTGTCATCACCTCCATGAGGCCTAAGATCATGCTTCACCACCTCGTTCCATGTTTTCCTGGGTCTACCTCTTCCACAGGTTCCCTCCACAATTAGAGATTGGCACTTCTTTACACAGATGTAGATAAATGAAAAAATCTTTTATTTGGAAAATAGGCAAGGTTTGGTAACAGGAAGAGCATCCAGCTGTAAAACCGTGTCAAATCAATTTCTATCTAAGCCAAGCTTGTCTTAGGGATTAAACAGGCTTGTTTTCATATGGGGTAGGGGTATTAGAGATTTTTTTTAGAGAATGGTTACAAATCTGAATGCAGATAAAAGCTCACCTGTGAACAATGAGCCCTATCACTCAGCCTCCATTATCCCTATCACCCATTTTAGGTTACCACTATCTCTCAGTTACAGTTAGTCCTATTTATCCAATCTCGGTTAGCCCTGTTATCCAGCCTCAGTAAGCCCAATCAATCAGTCTAAGAAATCTAAATAATTGTTACCTCGAGTTTAGAAGAGCTTTCAATTCTAGACTAACAAACAAAAGGAAAAGTAGCAATTAAGATTGTTGTTTTTGAATTTATATTTCCAGTGAAGCATAATGTTATTAGTTAAATGGTTCAGTAACTTCAGATTTGCATGAGTCATTGAAGCATAAGTTTTAGTTATTTGCTGCCAGGAGGAGGAGGAGGAAGTTTTTTAAAATTTTAGTTAACATCAAATAATATCAACTGTGAAGTCAGTCTGTTAAAGACAATGATATGCTCTTTTGTGCTATGAATGGACATACAATACGATGACGACAACAGGGTTTGAACTTACAATCATATCATTTGATGCAGGTGTAGCTGTATGGTAAAGAAGCTTGCCTTGCAACCACATGGTTTGGGGTTTAGTTCCACTGCACAGTACCTTGGGCAAGTGTCTTCTACTATAGTCCTGGGATAACCAATGCCATGTGAGTAAGTTTGATACACAGAAAGTGTGTGGAAGCCTAGCATGTATATAAGATTGTGTGTGCGTGTGTCTGTGTGTGTGTGTGTGTGTGTATCAGATGGTGGGCTTGCGGAAATTTGCTGTACTTGAGAACGTCAAGTTAAGTAAATTGTAACCATTCATATATACAGGCATGTCCTTTATGGCCATAGCCCCACTCCCTCTCACAGCTGAGAGATCTTTGTCTTGCAGGTGCCGGTGCCATGTGTAATTCAATCATGCCAGTATCACATGAATGCATCTGTGCTAGTGGCACATAAAATGCACCCAACACACTGTAAAGTGGTTGGTAATAGGAAGGGCATCCAGTCATAGAAACCATATCAAAACAGACAATTGGACCCTGAACAGCTCTCCAGCTGGTCAGTTCCTGTCAAACCATCCAGCCCAGCCCATGGAAACAGACGTTAAATAGTATAGCGTGTGTGTATTGCATGTTCATTCCTTTTTTTGCATCTGTTATTTTATTATTGGTCTTCTATACAAACGATGATATATCCTTTAATTTGCTGCTTTTCTTTACACGAAATGAGAAGATACGTTGTGGAACTATTATTTTAGCATGCTGTATCTATTTATTACCCAAAGAGACACATCTGTACCGTCAAAAGCTCCTGAACCAGTTGTTAAGTATCCCACTCGTGCGGGATCGATGCTAGATGTGTTGAAACAATTGTCGTGATTAATAAAAATTCTTGTATCTTCCATCTTTCATTTACCATGTATATATATATATATATATATATATATATATATATATATATATACACACACAAGCACATATATGAATGTGTGTGTTTCTTTATCTTTGTGTTTGTCCTCCACCACCATTTGACATCTGGTGTTGGTTTGTTTGTGTCCCCATAACTTAGCATTTTGACAACAGAGACTGAGAGAACAAGTACCAGACTTTAAAAACAAACAGTCAAACTGATTTGTTCAACTAAAAGCCCTCAAGGCAGTTACTCCAGTATGGCTGCAGTCCAATGACTGAAACATGTAAAAAGAAAATTTTTCAGTCAAGTATGTCCTAAACGTAACTACACTCCATCCCACTTCAGTTTCTTTCTATTTCAATGATATGACTTTCCCACTTAATACAATAGAATAACATAAATAAATAAACTGTGATTAAAAAGTTGATTAAAAATATTAGAGACCGGTACAGATATAGTTGAATAAAAATATATAGATATATATAGAAAGAATATAGAGAAAAAAAAATAATACATAGGGAAACGTAGCACAACAGTTTATTTATTGAGGCCAATAGCCAACAAAAGAAGTTCAAGATAAATAGTATAAAAGTTCAACTACCTCCCTCATGACAGCAAGTTTAGTAGGTAAAATCCAATTTCATAAACAGGAATACCGAAGCGCACGGGACAAAACAACAACAGAACATCCAATGTGTGGCAAAGTAAAATCCATATTTCACCATTCCGCAGGTAACATCAGTAAAGTCAAACCATAAAACATCATTTTCAGTGGATTACAAGTATAGGTGGAATACAAACACAGAACACCTATGGCCATTTCGGGGGTATATCACCGTATTTAGGGCACAATAGAGCACTAATTAGTGATAACCCCTTCTTCAGGGTAAAAAAAGACACACAGACATCAACAAAGTCACCAGTCAAAAACATTATAATTATGAGAGCAAGCTTAAATAAATAATAATATGGACTAGACCAAAAAAAAAAAAAAATCTAATTTTTAGTATACCCTTTATAATAGTCAGGCAGGTTTGGTAACTAAAACTATTAGGTTTCAAATCCAACGTAAGCCATGATGAAAAATAAATAAAAAAATAGATACTACCATTGTATCTATATTTTTATTATTATTTTAATATCAATATTTTTGTCTTTTTATTTTAATTTCTATCATTACCATTACTACCATTATTACCACTACTAATACTATTATTTTTGTTCTTATTTCTATTTTTATATAGTTTTAGGAAGGTGGAGGCAAATTTATGATTGCAAAAAGGGATTACCTCGATAAACTTATTCAAGGTTTTCGGCCCAAAAGACCTAAGAATGGAAAGGGATTCCCTAATGCATAGTAAGTAAACACTTGCTAATATTAGGGCTAATATTGACCATTCAGATTGACCATTCAAGATAGTACTTCTTATTCCTCCTCTTGAGGTCAAGCAGGTAGGAGGCGAGTGCTGTGGAATTATAATATTTTTCATTAGAAAAGGAACTCATGTGCGCCCTATACCTAGCTTTAAAATTCACTGAACTTCCAATATAAAACCTATTTTGTTTGTCCTCGTCTCTAACTACGCATTTATACACTACGTTTGTGGACAAACATAGTCCGCCGAGAGGACATAAAGAAGGGTCCCTACAATTACATAATTTTTTACGGCCACCCTTAAAGTCATTTCCAACATCATTAACCGCCCTCAGAAATTTATTCTTATCAACCATTCCACTTATCTCATTCCCAGATTTAGGCATAATCCGGGGGAATGAAGAGCCCGTTCCACTATCGTCGTGTGGTTTACAGTTGGTTTTATTAGAAACAGGGTTTCCCTGAGACGGACATTCGCATAGCTTTAACTTATTTATTTTATTCTTATTTAAAGAGGCAATAATGGATGCTAAATTTGGCATTCCAGAGTAGGAACACTTAATTGTAGACCTGTTACAAATACTGTAGTATTTGTGGTCCCTAGGAAAATTATTTTCTAAGATCCTAAAAAATATTTTTGGTAAGTTTCTTACCCTGAGGGAAAAGGGGGGGGGGCGAACCAGATTACTTCTCTTATTCTGGGTCGCGAAACTTTTGTTTTAAATATTCCCATATTAGGATTTTCCCGTATCATAGGCTTATTTAAAGTGTCCATATTTTTATTTATATTTTTGTATTTATTCCTATTTTTATTTATATTTCCATTGTTCCTAGTCCCGTTTCTAAAAGATTGTTTACTACAGTAACTACTAAAAAAATTTTTTTTACCTCCACACCGATCGAACACAATATGGTCGGGTGGTAAACCTGCCAACTTATTTTTAAATCTTGTGTTATGTATATATGAAATTCTAGTTTTGAAGCTACTTGCCTCCAGAGCGTTATTATAAACTGGTGCATTAACCAACACAAGATTTTTTTGCATTCAGGGCAGAATGCAAAACCAAAAACCAAGAAGAAGAAGCGATAGATAAATCAAAAGAAGAGGCACCCGTAACAACACAGGAACCTGAGATAACACCAAGGTCGACCGGAAACAACACTAGGGTCGACAGAAGAGAGCGAAGAGAAAGATAGAGAGGAGAGGTGGTCGTCTGTACTTAAAAAAAAAAAGGGAAAAAACACAGACTGCCCCCACCAAACTAAATCCTAAAAAAAAAGAATGACAAAGAAAACGAAAATACATATATGGCTATCAAGGCCTCTAATAATAGACTGGTGAACTGTTTGGCAGCCATTGCGTCTGCCAAACGAGTGGAAAAAACAACTTCGAAAGACTTTCTCATATACAAGATAGGCCGGAAGGATTACGGACGGATTAAGTCCGAATTCTTTCATGACGTAGGCCCTCTCAGGATGGATTTTTCTCCATACATTTACGAGGGCCTACGTCCAAATACGGGAAGACCCTGAAAAAAGGAGAAGGAAAAAGAAGAACCGCTGAACCACTGATACGAGGTAAGTAATGGAGTCTATTCATGTAGGTTGTTTAAATGTGCGTAGCCTGTTGTCAGGCTGGAAGCAAGGTCGCTTCCTTAATGACATCAGGTTGCGCGATTTGGATGTTGTTGTTGCTACAGAGACCCGGTTGAGAGGGCCAAGAGATCTGCTCCCCCTGTTGAATGGCTACGAGAGTGTCTTCTCTCCAGGCTGTCCTTCTAGGGGGAGTGGGGTGTTGGTCCTATTAAAAAGAAACCGGGTTTCTGAGAAAAAGTTAATTTTTTTTTTCAGATCCAGAAGGTAGGCTGGTCGTCATGGACTTGACGCTCAGCCATGGTAAAGTTTTTAGACTGGTTGCAATTTATGCACCCCAACCATCAGGGCAAAATGACTTTTTTCGGGATCTAGAGAAGTTTCTCAGTACATCACATTCTTTAGTTGTGCTAGGAGACTTCAACACAATTTGCGAGGCACATGTAGATTATGTTGGCTCAAATACTACTAGAAAAGGTAATTCTTGCTTCCTGGATCTGCTAAGCCACTTTGAGCTGGCAGACCCTTATAGGTTGGAATTTCCGAACGCTCCAATGTGGACTTGGTCAAGTAGCGATCGATCTTCCAGGTCATACATAGATAGTGTTAATTAGAAAAGTAGATAGAAATATAGCTAAGTGTCCACAGTTTTACCCAGTCAGCTACAGTGATCATAAAATGATCACTTGTAGGCTCGACATAGATAAGCGATATACTAGAGGCTCCGGCTACTGGAAACTTAATACGTCCCTTTTGGCGATTAAGGAGTACAGAGATCGGATTAGTTTGTTGATTCAGAGGGTATTAACCGGCGCCATTATTAATAATAAATGGTGGTATGCCCTCAAACGAGCCATTAAATTTGAGTCTGTTAGATATAGCATAAGTTTAGTGGCTAGAGAGCGTAGGAGGGAAACAGTTTTAGTTAAGGAATTAGAGGAAGCAATGAGAACTGGCTCTGCGACTCAGGTGAAGGTCAAGAGACTGGCATTAAACCAGCACCTCGAAGCCAAACACATGGGTTGCACTGTCAGAGCTAGAATTCGTGCTATGGGTTGTGAGGGAACCAAGGCCGCAGGATGGACCCGAGTGGTGGAAGCCCAACGTGGCAATGATGCTACAATTGGATCTTTGATGAACCAACAAGGTAAGTTGATAAACGAACCCAAGGAAATGTGTAAGACCTTTCTGGAGCACTTCGCCCAGCTTTTCGATGGGGGCGGCGGGCCGGATAGCAGGAGGGAGCTAACAGACTTCCTCGCTGGGCTGCCGTGTCTGTCGGGGCGGGACGCGGAGAGCTGTGAAGCGCCAATCACACCTGAGGAAGTAATTGAGGTGATGGCTGACTGGGGGGGGGGGTGACACTTGTCAGAAAGGACCTGAACAAGGGAGATTCCATTGATAATTTTCGGCCCATCACTCTGCTAAACGCAGAGTTGAAGATTTTGGCCAAAGTGTTATCGAAAAGATTGGCGCGTGTCACGGACGGTCTGATCGGGGAGGCACAGACATGTGCCGTTCCCGGCAGAACCATCCAGGATAATCTCCATCTTACACGATACACTTTAGAAGGGTTTAATAATGATGTTGGCAAGGGTGGGGCATTGGTCCAAGTAGACCAATCTAAGGCATTCGATAGGGTTGACCATCGCTACCTGGTGTCCGTTCTGGCGCAGTTCAGTCTAGGTCTTGGTTTTTTTTGTGGAAGAGCTGGAGACCGTTTGTGAGACGCTCTATTTGCTGCCAACAACCGTTAAAGGGTGGACTTGGGATGCCTTGGCTGTTGATGCGCAAACATGCGCTGAGGTTGAGGCATCTTTCGCTCTACCTGGATGGTGAACGGGTGTGGTCTTCGCTGGCGAAACAGATGTTTCCCAAGTTCACTAGTTTCGATGGATGGGAAACCTGGTTGAATCGAAGATCGAAGTTGGGTACATGGTACACGGAGTGTCGCAAGGCACTCCTGCTATTCCGTCGCTTGTGCAATGCCTGCGGTGGGGGTTCCACCGCATTCTTCTATAGAGGGCTGGTAGAGGCGAAATGTGATGACACCTTAGGGGAAACCCTAGGTCTCATTATCATCATCATCATCATCATCGTTTAACGTCCGCTTTCCATGCTAGCATGGGTTGGACGATTTGACTGAGGACTGGTGAAACCGGATGGCAACACCAGGCTCCAATCTAATTTGGCAGAGTTTCTACAGCCGAATGCCCTTCCTAACGCCAACCACTCAGAGAGTGTAGTGTGTGCTTTTACGTGTCACCCGCACGAAAACGGCCACACTTGAAATGGTGTCTTTTATGTGCCACCCGCACAGGCCAGTCCAGGGGCACTGGCAACGATATCACTCGAAAATCCTACGGGAGCCAGTCAGGCGGTACTGGCAACGGCCACGCTCAAAATGGTGCATCTCATGTGCCACCCGCACAAGAGCCAGTCCAGGGGCACTGGCAACGATCTTACTTGGCTTGCCGGGTCTTCTCACGCACAGCACATTTCCAAAGGTCTCGGTCAGTAGTCATATATATATATATATATATATGTATGTATGTATGTATATATCAAAATAAGCAACAAGGATATCCAGAGGTAATGCAGTACAATCGTTTCAAGCAACTTCATTTAACCATGGAGTTGCTTGAAACGATCATACTGCATTACCTCTGGATATCCTTGTTGCTTATTGTGATTTTAACCACCTTATTTTGAAATTGTATGGATAATACCATACTAAATTCTGGTGCCTCAACTTAAGTACCTAATTCATCTGAATCTCTCTCTCTCTCTATATATATATATTAGGTTGTTCATCCAGAAAGTTCTGAGCATTTTTTAATATGCAAAAAGGGATATAAATAATTGACTTTTCAAAACATTTTATTCAATGAAATAATTTCCATTCTTATTAATAACTTTTGTCCTTCTATCAGGCAATTTAAATATTCCATCAGCATAAAATTTGACTGGCTTTGAAGAAAAAAAGTTATCTAAATGCATTTTGACTCCATCTAAATCATTAAATGTTTTCCTTATAATGATTTCTGTGGAGACAAAAATGAGTTCTGTAGAGACAAAGTGGTAGTCAGATGACACAATATAATGAGAATAAGGTGGATGGGGTAAGAGACCCCAGCCAAGTTCATGTAACTTTGTTCAAGTAGCCAAAGACACATGGTTGGGCATTGTCGTGTTGGAACACTACTCCTTTCCTGTTGGCAATCTCTAGCCTCAATTCTTTGATATTTTGGTTCAAATTACCCAGCTGACAACAGTACACATCAGAATTGATGGGCTAGTTTTGTGGAAGAAGCGCATAATAAATAATGCCTTTATGATCCCAGTAAACAAAAAGCATAGCTTTTTTGGCACAGATATTCATCTTTAGTTGTTGTTTTGGAGGATCCTTACACAAACTCTGGGATCTTCTTCACACTACATTTTTGTACACAATCCATTTTTCATCTCCAGTTACAAGTTGTTTTAAAAAAGGCAGGCTTTCATTCCATTTCAAATGTATATCACAAACAGAATATTTGTCCAAGCAATTTTTTCTGAGAGTTTGTGAGGGACCCATACATTATAATGAGAAATGTATCCTAGCTTCACTAGGTGTTCATAAGCCATACTTTTAGAAATTTCCAAATCCTCTGCAAGTTCTCTAGTCACAATATTTAAGTTTTCTTCAATTTTTGCCTTCAAAACATCATTCAATTTTGAAGGTCTTCTACTGCAACTATCATTTTCCAAGCTAAACTGTTCAGCTTTAAATTTTGCAAACCACCTTCGAACAGTTGATTCACCTACAGCATCATCACCATAAACTTCACAAATGTTTTTGCAAGTCTTTGCAGCATTTCCTCCTTTTTTTAGAAAAAGGAAAGCATTCCAATGTGAATAAGAAATTTTTGGCTATCCATTTCAAATGTCGATAAAGGGTAACCAGAATGAAAGATAAATCTATTTTTAGTCAGGAACAAAGAAGAGTTGCACTACCACTTCAAGCAAAGTTTTAGTTGTGTTATGTTTCAGGTGTGTTCAATGAAGCATTAAAAGATTTAGCTTAAAAACACTCAGAACTTTCGGGGTAACCTAACACGCACACACACATATATAAATTCATTTTTCACAAGTGAACTTAAAGTAGATAGAACTGTAAATAATAGCTTGTAAGTACTGAGTTTAAAAAAATATTTTGGATGGAAAATGTTGAAACCTTTGATTTTTTTTTTTCTTTCCAAAAGGTATTTTAACTCAATATTTACAAGCTTTTTATTTATAGCTTTGTCTAATTCAACTGTGAAAAGTAAATTATTTCACACTCTCTCAAGTTTCTAAATTCTTATCATGTTAACAATATGTGTGTGTGTGTACTTTTGTCTCATCATGTGATGGTTGTAAACAAGCATCATCATCATCATACAGGTGATGTTATTCATTACCAGTCTTTTATGTAAAACCTATCAACCAAGGTAAAATACAGGATGTCCATAAATTACCTTTACAATTTGAAAAACTCAGTAAAAAAAAAAATAAAATAAAAAATAAGGGTAACTCAACAGAGTAAAGTTTTATTAGAAACATCAGAACACTACCACTTGGGTTCATTGGTTGTAAACAGCAATAAATTGTGCAAGCTGTAAAGATAATTAATGAACACCTTGCATTATGTTGCTTGGAAACAGGTATGGGCTGTTGACAGGAAGAGCATCTGGCTGTATAAAATCTACCTCAATAATCTCTGTGTGACCCATGCAAGCATGGAAAAATAGACATTAACCTTTTAGCATTCAGATTTTTCTATCAAATGCAGAGCTTATTTATTCACATTGTTTTGAATTAATTATACATTATCTCATAGCTTTGAGAGTTCAATAATGTTATTATTGCATTTTTAGAATAACATTGTAGGATAGGTGTGAGAGATCAGATCTGGCTTGTTTGAACATAATAATAGAAAAAATATTTGGGCAGGATATGGCCAATTTAAATGCTAAAGAGTTAAACAATGATGAGGACAATATGTAATATAACAAGAGTTGGATTCACATCAAATACAGTTCTATTTCTTATATAAATTGTTTTTTTTGAAGCAACATGGAAAGAAAGAAACAAGAAAACAGATATTTGAAGAAATTCCATGATACAATCAGATATCAAAACAACGAAAGAATCTTCAGTTGTCAAGAACTATAGAATTTCTCAAACAACAATAAATACATTATTAATATAGATGGAGGGAAATATGGAGGCAGGTGAATTGACAGAAAGAATACAATGTCATATTCTGAATACCACAAAACCCTGCAGGGACACAAGAGCTGTGCATGAGAAATAATTTGAACAAATGTTATGTCATACACTATACTTGCAAAAATTGGCCAGCTGCCTAATACTGGCAAGTAAACATAGGCGTGATATTATGATATGATAATCCAACCTAGAAATAAGATATAAATAAAGATGTAAATAGGACAAGTATGCGCATAATAAATGAGGTTTATAAACAAACTGTACGACAATTCATTTTGTGTATGTGTGTCAATTCAATGTTTATGAATGTATGTGTATATATGTGTGCGTGCATATATAGACAACTACAGGTATATCAGATGTTATACAACATAAATTTTTGATTTATAAAAATTATCTGTGTCCAGGAGATGTATCGTAATTACCAAATAGCAATTAAGATAAACTCCAATTCAAAAGGGAAGATAATCTCAAGATTCAAGTATTCTCCAAAGTTGACATGAAAAAGGATGGGTTTATTATCTGAAAAGAAGAGGACAGTCGTGGACACATGTTTCTGGCAAAATAGCCTTCATCAGTACAACAATTTTCTGATTTTATCTCTAGTAGCCAAGGGTCTTAGACTTATACAAAAAAAAAAAAGAGTAGAATATATTTATGGCCGAAGAAATTTGCATAATGTTAGGTACAGGCATAGTTACATGGTTAAGAAGTTGGGTCTGAAATCATGCAGTTTTGAGTTCAGTCTCACTGCGCAACACCTTGAGCAAGTGTCTTCCACTATGCCTCTAGGATGACAAAACCTGGCAAGTGAATTCAGTAGATGAAAACTGATACAAGTTTGTCATACATATATGTATATAGGTGCATACAAGGCTGGATGTGCTTCCAAATGCCAATCACTTTACAATGTGGACAGAGTACTTTACAATGTAAAGTACTTATTACCTGAACATTTATACATATCTGTATACACATCTATATATGTCCATAAGTTTCATGTAGGTATGTATAGATGTAACTTAGTCTTTTTCTCTCACTTTCTTTCATTCTTCTGCATCTGTGCAACATAAATCTTTTTGGTTAGTTTCTGGGACATACAAATAAATATTACATCATTATCATCATCATTTAATGTCCACTTTCCATACTGGCATGGAAAGTGGACAGTCTGACAGGATCTGGCAAGCTGCAGGGCTGCACTGAGCTTTAATGTCAATTTAGCATGTTTCTATGACTGGATACCCTTCCTAATGCCAACCCTTTATAATGTGTACTGGTGCTTTTCTTGTGACATTAACACTAGTGAGCCGGCAGAAGCATTAGCATGCTGGGCAAAATGCTTAGCGGTATTTCATCTGTCTTTATGTTCTGAGTTCAAACTCCATCGAGGTCGACTTTGCCTTTCATCCTTTCGGGGTCGATAAATTAAGTACCAGTTGTGTACTGGGTCGATCTAATCAACTGGTCCCCTCACCCCAAATTTCAGGCCTTGTGTCTAGATTAAAAAAGAACACTAGTGAGGTTATCAAGTAACTTGCAAGAAAGAACAGGAAAAAGTCCCCACAACTAAGTGGAGGGGGATATTGAGAGTGAGGGGGAGATGGTTGTATGCCAGGTGTTGAGGCTAAGAAGTATGACGGAGGGATAAGGCTCAGGTGTTTTGCTATACAGGAGATACATGCCAACACTACATTACATAAGGGTGGGTGAGAGTAGCTGGAAAGAAGATAGATGTGGTACAGCTCAAGATACAAAGTGATGGAGAGTAAATGATGGGTGGAAATGGGGGTAGAGGTGAATGTAGGGAGTAATAAACAAAGTTGGAGGTGTGGGTTGAAAAATACTGGTATGGAGTGGACATAATGTGAGAGAGAAAGACAAAGATGGCTCAGAAAGGATATTGAGATTTACATGTTATACCACAATCACTATTAAGCATGAGCCTGTATTTGTTTGCTTGACTTGCTAGAAACAGCAGCCAAATGTCCCTCAAATCACAAATCTACTGTCTTAAAAAAGACATGCATTAGTTAAAATGGTCCTGGATTTTCTGTACACAGAAAAAACTTTGGATGGTCATGGCTGGAATTCCCTTTGATCATAAGTCAATCCCAATAGGGATTGACTTGCAATGAAACTACTACTACTCCTACTACTACTACTACTACTATCACCACAACCACCATCTCTATGCAGAGCAACAAAGAAGCCTCTACATGGTGGCTTGACCTACTAGAAATAGTAGCTAATGTACTCAGATTTCATCCTGTCTTAGAAAAGAATATGTTGGATGTGTGGTTTGAGGTTCCCTCCTCAGAAAAAAACAGGATGGTCACATCCGAAATGCCTTTGATCATAAGGCTGTTTAATTAGAACCAACCATGGGCTAAAAAAACTACCACAACCATAGCCACTACACAACCTCTACTGTTGCCAATACTACAACTACTGACAGCAATGTGTAATCAAAAAAAAAAAAAAAAGACATTGGCAATGAAATGTGTTCAGAAAGTAAAAGGTTATCATGAGATTTACACTGAGAAAAGTAGAGGTAGTGACTAAAAATAGAAGTTAAATCACAACAGCAGCAGCATTAGGAGGAGGGGGTTAGACAAGTTTGCCAAGTAATAGGACTATTACATAATAAACGTGACTGTATGTTGTTATTAACATTATACCTTGAAAACATATGGCGCCAGGGACATATAAACACAATACTCACTCACTCACACACCTGTGTATGCACGCAGACACACACCCACCCACCCACACACACACACCACAGGTGATATGCTACTATAAAAAGTACAACAGAGCTTCAGACAGTAAAATGTGGAACAAGACCATTTGCGGTACTTAGACTTGTCTTTTTGCATTTCGAGTTCAATTCCTCTAGTGGTTGTACTTTTCGACCAAGACTGACGTGTAATCAACATCCTTTTAATGTCTACTTTTCCATGCTTGCATGAGTTGGATGGTGTTCATTGAGCTTGATTGTCTACAGCTTGATGATCTTCCTCCAGTCATCAACCCATACCTGTTTCCAAGCAAAGTAATATTTTCCCTTAGCCAAACATGTTCTTGCAGAATATTGGAATATTGGAAATGAATAACACATGATGTCAAGACAACAAGACATGAATACACACACACACAAATATACATATATATATATTCCTTTACTTGTTTTAGTCATTTGACTGCGGCCATACTGGAACATTGGTATGATATTAAAATGTATGAACAAAAATGTAGAAGCTATACCTGGACACACAACACTACACAGTACCCCAAAAATAGCCCAGCTAGGAACAGCCCACATCCTTATGCAAGACACTATCAATTCAATAGAACAACTCAAATAAAACAATCCACAAATAAAAGACACACTCTATACAGTAAATATCTAATAAAATAAACCATCTCCACAACATGTACTCTACAGGCCAGATACCCAACAGAAGAACACAACTTGCATTATACACACAACACACAAAAAACTGCAACCAAACCCCATAACAAAATAAACACATGCAATATGATACTGGGAAGAAGTTGTACTCCCCTAACAACAAAAAAGAACACACAGTGCTCAGCACATCTCAGCAACACAGAAGTGTAGCAGGTGATGCAGTAGAAATCTGCCTGAAACTACCAAATGCCAAATAATAATAATTCTTATTATATGTAAGGCAGTGAGCTGGTAGAATTGTTACCAAGCCAGACAAAATATTTAGTGGCATTTCATCCATCTTTTGAATTCAAATTCTGTCAAGGTTGGCTTTGCTTTTCCTCCTTTTGGGATTGATGAAATACATATACCAGTTGAGCACTGGTGTCAATAAGTAGCTACCACTCTCCCACAAAATTTCAGACCTTGTGCCTATAGTACAAAGGGTTATTATTTTATTATTACAATTATTATTGTTAACATCGTGACCTTGCAGAATTGTTAGCACACCAGGCAAAATGCTTAACAGCATTTTATTCATCCTTATGTTCTGAGTTCAAATTCCACAAAGGTCAATTTTTCCTTTCAGGGTCGATGAAATAAATAACAGTTATACATTGGGGTCAATGTAATCAATTTGTCCCCTCCCCTCAAATTTCAAGCCTTGTGCTTATTGTAGAAAGGATTATTAATATTATTATTACTTCCGCCTTAGCGAAGGAAGAGGTATTGTTTTCAGTCATGTTTGTTTGTTTGTCCATGGAGGAGATATCTCAAGAATTGCTGGATGGATTCGGATGAAACTTTCAGGGATGTTTGGCCTAATGACTAGCATGAACTGATTAGATTTTGGGATTGATCCAGTACCGGACAAGGATTCTGGATTGTGTTTCCTGTTTGTTTACTTAATTTTTGAGAGTGGTCGGGTTCATTTTTAGCATTCTTGTTTGTGAGAGCAGTTGAGTTTATTTCAGATATTCTCATTTTAAAAATCATCTCTGGCTAATCGTTGAGAGGATGTTGGTGTTGCCTTGGTGGAGGTTTCTGCTCTCTGAGTGCTCTTGTTGTTATCATTTCTAAGGTGGTGAGTTGGCAGAATCATTAGCATGCAGGGCGAAATGCTTAGCAACATTTTGTCTGTCTTTACATTTTGAGTTCAAATTTCACCAAGGTCGATGAAATAAGTACCAGTTATGCACTGGGGTTGATGTAATCAACTTGTCCTCTCCCCTCAAATTTCAGGCCTTGTGCCAATAGTAGAAAGGATTATTATTATTAAGGTGGCGAGCTGGCAGAATCGTTACCACACCAGGCAAAATACTTAGTGGCATTTAGTCTGTCTGCACATTCTGAGTTCAAATTCCACTGAGGTCGACTTTGCCTTTCATCCTTTCAGGGTCAATAAATTAAGTACCAGCTGAGTACTGGGGTTGACGTAATCAATTATCTCCTTCCCTCAAAATTTCAGGTCTTGTGCCTATAGTAGAAAGGATTATTATTATTTCTAAGATAGGCACAAGGTTGGAAATCAAATTATCTACAGATACTTTATTTTAGCGTCCCTGAATAGATGAAAGGTAAAAATCTACCCTGGTAGGGTTTGAACTCAGAATGTAATGGACTCTACCTAAATATTGGTTTTACATTTTGGCACAAGGCCAGCAGGTTCAAGGGAGGGGGTAAGTCGATCACATCCACCCCAGTACTGAACTGGTGCTTATTCTATCGACCTCAGCAGTATTTGAACTCAGAACGTAAAGATGGATGAAATACCACTATGCATTTTGCCTGGCATGTTAGCGATTCTGCCAGCTCACCCCACCTTACTCGAACAAAATATTGCCTGGTTATACAATAACCAAAATAATTGTTTTAGTCTGAGTAACTGTGACTGACTGAAACTCAACTATGTTGTTAGGTAACGTTGATAAAAAATGAAATTGACACCTCTAATTATATACATATGTACATATATGTGCGTGTCTACGCAAACACACACACACATATATACATATGGTATTCCTGTAGAATAGAGTCGGAAATTATCAAGTGTACCAAATGCTGTAATTTCTTCAGACTATATTTTAAGCACCATAGACAACAAATTTGAAAAGTTGATAAATATAAGGATTGTTACAACCCTTCCTTTGCAGTAAACTTTCAGTTTTGTGTTTTTTTTTTTTTTTTAAAACATTTTTCGGTTTTACGTTGTGAATAATTTCAAAGGATCACAATCTCAGATATTTAAAACACAATTTAGGTGGGAAATCGACAATTTTTTGAAAAACTTACGGAAAAGCAGCCCTCCCCACCATCACGATTTTTTTTTTCCTTTTTTCAGATTCGTAATCTATGATACTTACAACCATACAGTTCCAAAGAGATAAACAGTTTTGGGCGTACCAGATAATATCCGACTCCATTGTATAGGAACGCCACACGCACACATAATATGGGGGAAATAGTAAAAAGTATGAACTGACAGAATGATATTCCATCTTCTCCTCCTTCTTGCCTAATTAAAAACAACCACTCTCATTCCAGTGAATAATAACAGGTGTCATGTTGCTCTCCATACGATTCTTGCAGTAAAACGTAAAGCAGAAAATATAGAAAGAATTTTTACTACGATGACGAGATGTTTACATCTTCACGTGTTGTCAATTAGATTGTTATTTTGATCGTGTAAACACATTGGTATTCTAGAGAAGGACGAAAACACACACACTCACGCACTTCGAAGTCTCTGTCAACACTTTCCTAGTAAAAATAAATATGGTATTCAACGGAATTGTTTAGTTATCCTTCACTTTAATTATGTGATTGTTTTTAAAAATAACTACATAAAAACGTTTGTGCGTGTATCCTTTACGCTGTGTATCCTAATCGCTCTATCTGCTAGAAACAGCAGCCAGATCTCTCGTAACGGTGTTGCAAAGACAGAACACATTAGATAATGCAGGCAGTCCTACATATCTCTAACATGGCAAGATGGTCTTTGGTCATAGGTCGGCCGGATTAGAGTTGGCCTTGGGTTTCACAACAGTGTGTGGGCACACACACACACACACATATATATATATATATATATATAGATATACACATTTGTATGCACGTACATATATACATATACATGCTTACATATATCGTGTGTGTGTATACACACATACTCGCATATAACAGGTGAGAAAGAGAGGAAAAACTGTTATATAGACACTGAAAAGAAGAGGAATATACAAGCACGTGCAATCAAGGGTGGAAGGCAGAAGCGGTGATAACGTTACTATTCTAAATAAATAAATAATCACAACCAAGAATAAGGAAAGCAAGATTTCGCTAAAGTAATTCACTGAATAATAAATGTAGGTTGGAAAATACGATTTGTCTGAGGTTTAACACTTCCCATCCCCACCTCCAGCAGTAAGCAGCAACATCACCATCGTTGTTAATATTGTGGTATATGTATTATTTTTTTTTAAAGACGTGTGATTTTATTTACCAGGTCAAAAACTGGTAGCACACCAGAGAAAAATATCAACAATACAGAGCTTTGCAGATTTTAACAAAATATTTGAGTCGTTGACGCCAAAGGGACATTACATCCAGCGATAAAAATGAAAACCGTGTCAAAAAGCTATCTTAGAAACGTTAACGACGGTCTTTCAATAACTATAGCGTTCATTTTACCTTTGACGTCTCTATCCATTTACCCCACCACGGGGTCTATTTTATCAAAATATTGGTGACGTGTATGGAGGTGGATTCAAATCACCTTACCTGGAACTTCCTCAATAAATCTGGAGAAGGCTCACTGGAAGAAGCTTGCCAAATACCAGCTGTTGGTAGAACAATGCAGAAACTAGAGCTGGCAGGTATATTGGGTGTTCATTCTGCAAAGCTCTGAATGGGCTTAAGAGTTAGTCATAGCAACGAGGAAGACCATTAATTCCATTACTGAAGCTGCAGAGAAGGCCATTAGGTGGCTTTGGGTGAAAAAAAAAAGGTAGACCAGGGGTTTGCTGCTATTGGGATGCAAGCTGGGATTTGATCAACCCCGGCTAGGGGATTTGGTGAAGGATGGAGGTGTCTGATGTCGAAAAACCCGAAACCCAATAAGATCCCACCCCACCCCACCGAAACATCACTGATGATGCATCCCAGAGGAACCGTGAGATGCATCTTGGAATTGTGTGTGTGTGTGTGTGTGTGCGTATGATGTAGAAAATATTTCGGAGCATTGTCTTACGGGGTGGGGGCTCTCACTATGTAGCTGCTCGACTGCTAGAGATAGATGTCAGATCACTATCAAATCCCAGACCCGTTGAAAAGAAAAGTGAGTGGAGCAAGGCCCATTGAATAATGTAGTACTAGATAGATTTGTTTGGATAAAAGAAAAAAGAAAGATAGAAAATTCAACTACAAGATGGTCACAGCTAGAGGAGGACATTATTTATATGTCTGTTCAATCAGGGCCGTCCTGATTAAAGTTAGTTTCGACTGTCTCGTGCTCAATATTACTGGAATCACCTTTGCCCTTTATTAAGAAGAGGTTGATTAATTAGCACTAAATATACAGATCAATTCAATCAGCTATACCATCATCATCACCATCGTTTTAACGTTCACTTTTCCATGTTTGTATGGGTCAAACGGAATTCGTTGACGCAAATTTTATACGCCTGGATGTCCTTCCTGTTAGTAACCTTCGCCTGTTTTCCCAACAAGGTAAAATCTCAATGGAAAGACATTGACACTCTACAACTATCATGCAATGTCAAGCCAAGGAGGCACACACACACATGCACACGCCGGGCTTGTTTAAGTTTCTTCCCACTAAATCCATTCACAAGGCTTTGATCAACACAGGATTATAGTTGAAGACACTTGATCAAAGCGCGAGGTAGTGGGACTCAATCTGAAACCTTGTAATTGAGAATCAATTACAGTGTTGGATTGTTGCACTCGTGTTAGTAGCCCAGCTGTCTATGCAGGTCTTCAGCAGAGAAACAATAGTGGCGTTGAAGCTCCAGTATGCAGTCCTTGCATTTAAACTCATTGACGAATACAACACAGTCAACTAAGAGTGAATCTAAGCCACCTAGAACACAACGGTTACCCTTAGTTGATAGGGGGCTTCTAAATTCTTTAGAGAGTCAATTGCTAGTTCTCCAAACGTTTCTGACATCACAGTGATTTCCAACGACTCTCTCAGAGTCGCAGCGATGTCAGTTATGAGAGTGAAGGGGGGAAAGATGAATTGTGCACCGAACTAACTGGAACGTTATTTATCGACCCTAAAAATATGACAGGTGAAGTGGACCTCGACGGGATTTGCACTTAAGAGCGCTGAAAGCCTGAACAGATACTGCAAGAAAGCAGCCTGTTCGAAGCACTAACGATTCTGATAAGTCTGTATCAGCAACCATTCACTCAATAAGTTCCAACACTCCAGCGAAACTGTGACTCTCAGCTTAGAGTAAAAGGGCTCGAGCAGTTGAGAAGTCAACTGTCCCACAACTTCCAAGCTTTTACAAACTAAATATCGTTGGTCACTTTTACAACGTTTTCTTCATAAGGTTTATCTTCTTTCTTTATCTATAAGTATTGTATCTATACACACACATATATTCAAGGACAACAATTTTGGATCCTGCCATCTTTTTCATAGAAAACAACAAAAGGATCATATGTAAAAGACGAGTCGGGACAGACTACAGTAGAGATGACTAGTAGAATGTATGTAGTTTAGAGTAAGGCTTTCAATTCACGAGTGACATAATCATACTAAAGCAATGCCCAAAGCTTAAGGCGTTTAACTAAGGATTGTTATAGTA
The DNA here is from genome assembly GCF_046866305.1 of Octopus bimaculoides. Lineage (NCBI taxonomy): Eukaryota > Metazoa > Mollusca > Cephalopoda > Octopoda > Octopodidae > Octopus > Octopus bimaculoides. The sequence goes on along the minus strand of NC_142929.1, from coordinate 74,706,433 downwards.
AGGAAATAAACTTCAGTGAGAAATGGAGAATACATTACGTGGATTTGACAGAAGTATTGAGTGGTGAAGTTTTAACTAGAAGTTAACTAAGATGCAAAATTGTATTAGAAGATATTCCTTTCAGACATGACATAAATACGCCCCTCTACATATTGTTCGTTTGTGGCAAAGGTTCTGGTTTGTTTTATATATATATATATATATATATATATATATATATATATATATAGGCATATAACTACAGCCGTCTCAGTGATTAAAAAAAAATGTCGATATCTCAGAAAGTTTAATTTTATCAAAAAATATTCATTTAACAAATTCCAGACGGGAAAGGGTGGAATAATCCTCAAAATAATTTTTTTAATTCTATTTTGCAACAGAATTGTAATCTACATCGTCAAAACATGTGAGGGAACAAAGTCGAACACTTTTTTTTTTCCACTTTAAATTCCGATAAAATCGTAATTTAAACCATCTGAAAGATATTTGTAGAAATTTTCATGAGAAAAATATCTAATTTTCTGGAAGTCATGAGAAAACAGGTAAAGAAACTCGCTTTGTAGCAATGTGTTTTAGGGTTCAGTCCCGCTGTGCGGCATCTTGGGTAAGTGTCTTCTACTACAGATTCGGGTTGAACAATGCCTTGTAAGTGAATTTGGTAGGCGGAAACTGTGTGGAAACTCGTTGGTATGATTGCATGCGCACCACGTGCGACAATTAAGCCACACAGGTTCGGCTCATAATATCAAACATGTTAAACTCCCACCGTCTCTTGTACACATAACAACAATGGAAATAACGGAATAGTAAATTATACCCATTTCTTTTCTCCTATTTTATATATATATATATAGAGAGAGAGAGAGAGAGAAAGATAGCGACATTGTATCTGCATTTGCCCCCACCGCCTGACAATTAGCGTTGGTTTGTTTATGTCCCCGTAACTTAGCGGTTCGGCAAAGTAGCCGATAGAATACGTACTAGACTTAAAGGGGGGGGACCCTGAGTATTGGGGTCGGTATATATTGGGTCATCCCATAAATGTGGATTTTTTTATACCTCTTTTATTTTTCAAAATTACGATAAACAAAATTCTTTTTTTAATCTAAAATATACTCTTCTTCATTTTCTACAATGCTCTTCCATGTATCTGGTAGACTTACAAGGCCCCTCTTCCAAAATTCACTTGTCCATGACGAAAAATACTCCTCCAGTACTGTTCTGACCTCGTCTACAGAATTCCTATTTTTTCCATCCAAATGACTTTGAAGACGGCGGAATAAATGATAATCAGACGGGGCAATGTCCACTGAATATGGTTAGTGGAGCATCGTTTCCCATTCAAACTGCCCCAGTCTTTGGAATGTCATCCTCGCACTATCCTGATGGAAGAACACCTTTCATCTTCAAACCAAAGATGGTCGTTTTTCTTCTAGTGCTGACTTAAGCCGCTCAAGTTGCTCGCAGTAGATCTCCTTTGTTATCGTTTGGTTCGGTTTTAAAAGTTCGAAGTGGACTGAACTTTTCATATCCCACCAAACAGATAACAACGCCTTACGTGGGTGAAGACCTTTTTAGCCTGGAGTGCCTGTGTTTCTCCTTTTCTTACTCACTGTCTTCGGCGCTTGACATTTTTATAGAGAACCCATTTTTCATCCCCAGTCACTATTCGGTCCAAAAAGGTTCATTCGTGAGACGTGACAGCAAAGAGCACACACTCACTCTCTGCGCGTGATTAGACTCAGAAAATTGTGAGCAAACCATTGATCCAATTTGCTGACTTTTCCGACGGCACGCAGGTGTCGATGAATGGTTGAATGACTAAATCCAAGCTTCTCTGCTAATTCCTCAACAGTTACGAGGCGATTTTGTTGCACCAGAGTGGAATTCTATCGGAGTTAAGTAGAGGAAAAGAAGTACATATAAGTAGTTGGTGGAGGACTGCAGCAAGAATGGGAGGAGAATGGTCTTTGTTGACGAAGGTTGTCAGTCAAGGGTTTGTAGGACGTCCTCGTCGACCTCTACAGATCTTCCAGGACGAGGCTCATCTTCTAGGCTGTAGTTTCTGGCTCGGAATTTCTAGAACCCCCGTCGACACTGGCTTATGTTTATTGTCTGATCCTCATATACTGCATTAATATTCCTTGCACTTTTTGTTGCACTGCTGCCTTTATTAAACTCATAAAGCAAAATATGCCGAATATGCTCCTTTATCACTTCCATTAAAGCTTTGAAAAAAATAACTGTTAAAATCGAACTGCACTCTTCAAAACTTGCACTAACACGGTAAAATTACTACCTGCTTTTATAGCAAGTTGGTGCAGGTAGTTTATCCAGTCTCCCTCCGACTTTTAGTTCATGCAATTGAAACAACCGCATTATTTATGGCAAGACCCTATATATATATATATATATATATATATATATATATATATATATATATATATATATATATATATATATATATATGAAAAATAATGCAAATGGAATGGGACAGCATGAGAGATTACAATAGGTAGACGAAGATTCGAAAGGTGGTGAACAAAATGTAAACACACACAAAAAAAAAAAATACCATAAAAAGTTGTACACGGTGAATGTCGGTCGAAAATGAAAAAGATTAACGTTTTGGGAAAATCTTTTATCAAAGTGAAGTAACAAAGAAATAAGAAAAAGAATACCTCCTTAAAGCACATACGTATCTTTCAAATACATACTGTAATAGACAGACAGACAGACAGATAGATATTATCATCATTTAAAGTCCATTTTCCATGCTAGCATGGGTTGGACGGTTTGACAGGGGCTAGTTAGGCAGAAAACTGGATCTGACTTCACTGTCTGTTTTGGCAGGGTTTGTTTATGGTTGGATGCCCTTCCTAACACCAACTACCATACAGAGTGGACCGAGTGCGTTTTACATGACACTAGTACCAGTGAGGCCAGTTTTGGCATGGTTTTTACAGCTGGATGCCCCTCCAAACACCAACTTTTCAGTATGGACTGGATGCACCAGCATTGACGGGGTCACCAAGTAACTTGCAAGACAAAGATCCTTTGGGAGAGGTGTTGTGAAAGAGGTGGCTTTGTGCCAGGTGATGAGAGGTGAGAGTTTGGCAGAGGAGTAGAAACAGGTGTCTTGCTGTAGAAGAGATACATGATTACCCAGTCAGAGAAAGAGAGAGAGATCAAGAATGAAGACAGAAACAGGTATATTACTGCAGAGGAGATAGCTTATCCACTCAGAGGAAGCAAGCAAGAGAGACAGAGAGATGCATATATATATATATGTACACATGACAGGCTTCCCAACAGTTTCTGTCTACCAAATTCACTCACAAGGCATTGGTCTGCCCAGAGTTATAATAGAAGACACTTGCCCAAGATGCCATACAGTGGGACTAAAATCCAAGCCATGTGGTTGCAAAGCGCAGTTTCAAGTTTAAACCTAATAAATTAACTAAGTATTTCAAATATTAACTTGTAATGACCAATAATATTTTCTATGAAAATAGTAAAATAACTCATAGTACACTCACATCACAACTTTTTCAGAATATAAAATATATCTATGTCAGACTTGGCTTTTTGCCATCATTACAACAATTAGTTTAAGGCTGCTAATTCTATTGGAGTTAACTGTGTCATGGAAGGAGAGGAAAAGAAGTAAATAGCAGGAGTTGGTGGAGGATTGCAACAAGAATGGGAGGAGAATGGTCTTTGCTGATGGAGGTTGTCAGTCAAGGGTTTGCAGGTCACATTGTGAGGAAGGCCTGTAGATCCCTGGGCATTGAGCCATCAAGAACAATGCAGAGACTGCTGAGGCAGCCATGAAGAGACAAACCAAGGCTTGGTCAACATGGGTTGTGTAGCATGAATGGGGTGAATAAGATCCAAAACCATCTGTGACCCCAGAATACAACATTGAAGATGTGTCCAAGTATTTTATCTGTAGATGTGTGTTTGAAATAACAATATTTTGAGTTGAAAGACTAAAATATTTTGTCTTATGTAAAATAAGCCAAAGGACATGTTTGAAAGTGTAAAAAACTGTCTGTTCAACCAACTTTATGGATAGGCAGACAGAAAGTGACTGATGAAGTCCTAGATGACGTGTTGCAGATGAGCACTGCAGATCAACTGTATGGTGCATAGAACAAAGAATTTCTTGGAGGAAAACTGACCAGCGTCAACAAGTGTGTGCACACCAGCAGAGACTGAGTGGACAACAAGAAAGGCTCAAAATTGGAAGATAGAGTGATGATGACATCAAGGATTAATTGGAGAGGACCATGGCAGCATAGGCCTGCAGAGTTTGTGTGACAAGATGAGGTGGTTGTGTCTGAGGCTACCCACTCTTGACCTTCAGCTTTGAGGGTGGGCATATTCATTCACTCATTCAATATTAGGAGATAGGAAATAACCACTATATGAAAATGAAAAAATTTTTTTAAAGGTTCAAGAAAAATCATCTCTATCATTTTTGCATGCAAGATCAAATCCTTCAAAGGTCAACTTTGTGTTTCATATTTCCAGGTTGAAAAATTTAGCACACCACACCCATCTAGGAAGAGAGATGATTCTTCCCTCTCGATTATTTGTATAATTTAAAGATCCAGACCGTATCACATTGTATCATGCGGATTCAACCTGAGAATTGTGTGAAGGAGAAATGGTGCATCATACTGTAGAATACCCAAACATTTACACTTACTAAAATTTATCACATTCAAAGTAAACAGCTATAGTCAAAGATTATGCAAAAATATGGGATGGTCACATTTGGAATGACTTCCAAACTGTCTGATTGGGAATAACCAGGATTTTAAACAATACTGCATGTGTGTACATGCATGTGTGTATGTGTAAGTAAAATTTTATATATATACCGCTCCGGCAGACACTCTAGCCAAGTCGACTACATCCTCGCCAGAAATAGGGAACGAGGGCGGCTTATAAATGCCAAAACCTACCCTGGCGAAGAATGTACCCCACAACATAGATTAGTAGTTAACGACTTTGGGATCAAGGCAAAATGGGTGCCCAGAATTAGACAGGCTTGGAGGAGAAGGGTGTGGAAGCTTAAAGACCCTGCAAACGGACAGAGACTTAGAGACAAGTTACTTGAAGCATTTAACGAAATAGAAGGGGATATAGCATCATACAACGTGGAAAACAATTGGAGATTTCTGCGGGACAACCTGTTGAAAGCCACCGACCAGATTTGTGGGTGGTGTAAGGTCCCCTCCCGACCCAGAGTAACGTGGTGGTGGAACAAGGAGGTAGACAGGGCTATTAGACAAAAGAAACAGGCTTGGAAGGACTGGAAGAACGGTGGTAGCAGGGAATTGTACCAATGTGCCAGAAGGGAGGCTAGGCGACAGGTTTATTTAGCCAGAGGGGAAGCAGATAAGGAAAGATTTGCCAATGTTCTGCGCCGTGAGGACCAAAGACTCGAGGTATTTCGTGTTGCAAGACAGTGTAGGAGAGAGAATAGTGATGTTGTAGGAGAGAAATGTGTTCGCATGGATGATGGTACGCTTGCATTAAATGAGGATGCAAAGAAAGAGGTCTGGAGATGCCACTACGATAGATTGCTTAATAAAGAGAATGAATGGGAGAAAGAGAGCCTGCCGTATGTCGACCCAATAGAGGGACCAGCTATCCAAGTTGATAGTACCAGGGTAGATAAAGCAATTAAGAGTATGAAGACCGGGAAAGCCCCCGGCCCATCAGCAATCACTGCAGAGATGCTCAAAATATCTGGCAGTGTTGGCTATAGCCTAGTCACCCGTATTACGAACCAGGTGATACACGAAGGAGTCATACCCAATGACTGGTGTAGCAGCATCATAGTCAACTGCTACAAAGGTAAAGGTGACGCTTTAGATACAAATAATTACAGAGGCATCAAGCTGTTAGATCAGGTTATGAAAGTTACAGAGAGGGTCATAGCCCAACTAATTAGGGAGCGAATCAATTTAGATGAGATGCAGTTTGGGTTTGTGCCAGGTAAAAGCACTACTGATGCCTTATTTCTAGTGAGACAGTTGCAGGAGAAATACCTAGCTAAGGATAAACCTCTGTACCTGGCTTTCGTTGACATGGAGAAAGCCTTTGACAGGGTCCCCCGATCCCTTATCTGGTGGTCAATGAGGAAACTTGGGATAGAAGAATGGTTAGTGAGAGCTGTGCGAGCCATGTACAGAGATGCTGCCAGTAAGGTGAGGGTTGGAAATGAGTACAGCAATGAATTCCGGGTAGAGGTAGGGGTCCACCAAGGTTCCGTCCTCAGCCCCCTCTTATTTACCATAGTCCTCCAGGCAATCACAGAGGAGTTCAAGACAGGTTGCCCCTGGGAGCTCCTCTATGCTGATGACCTTGCCCTAATTGCGGAGTCACTATCAGAACTAGAGGAGAAGTTTCAGGTGTGGAAGCAAGGTCTAGAATTGAAGGGCCTTAGAGTCAACCTAGCTAAAACCAAAATCCTAATAAGTAGGAAGGTAGATAAAACACAAACCCCTTCAGGTAGATGGCCCTGCTCAGTATGTAGAAAAGGAGTAGGTAGTAACTCTATAAGATGTACCCGGTGCAAGCTATGGACACATAAGAGGTGCAGCAACATCAAAGGCAGGTTAACTAGCAAGTTAGTTTTTGTTTGTGGCAGATGTTCAGGTGCAATAAAGACTGCAAACAAACAGGAAACAACTTCTATCTCATTCCAGGGTGAAAAACTAGAGGTAGTCGATAGCTTCCGCTATCTGGGCGACCAAGTTAGTAGTGGGGGTGGGTGCGCTGAAAGTGTAGCTGCTAGAATAAGAATAGCCTGGGCAAAGTTTAGAGAGCTCTTACCCCTGCTGGCGACAAAGGGACTCTCACTCAGAGTAAAAGGCAGACTGTATGACGCATGCGTACGAACAACCATGCTACATGGCAGTGAAACATGGGCTGTAACTGCTGAGGACATACGTAAGCTCGCAAGGAATGAAGCCAGTATGCTCCGTTGGATGTGTAATGTCAATGTGAATACCCGTCAGAGTGTAAGTATCTTGAGAGAAAAGCTGAACATTAGAAGCATCAGTTGTGGCGTGCAAGAGAGACGATTGCGCTGGTATGGACATGTGGTGAGAATGGAGGAGGATAGCTGCGTGAAAAAGTGCCACACCCTAACAGTTGAGGGAACCCGTGGAAGAGGTAGGCCCAGGAAGACCTGGGCTGAGGTGGTGAGGCAAGACCTTCATACATTGGGCCTCACCGAGGCGATGACTACTGACCGAGACCTTTGGAAATGTGCTGTGCGTGAGAAGACCACGCAAGCCAAGTAAGATTGTTGCCAGTGCCCCTGGACTGGTTCTTGTGCGGGTGGCACGAGATGCACCATTTTGAGCGTGGCCGTTGCCAGTACCGCCTGACTGGCTCCTGTAGGATTTTCGAGCGAGATCGTTGCCAGCGCCCCTGGACTGGCTTGTGCGGGTGGCACATAAAAGACACCATTTCAAGTGTGGCCGTTTTCGTGCGGGTGACACGTAAAAGCACCCACTACACTCTCTGAGTGGTTGGCGTTAGGAAGGGCATCCAGCTGTAGAAACTCTGCCAAATCAGACTGGAGCCTGGTGTTGCCATCCGGTTTCACCAGTCCTCAGTCAAATTGTCCAACCCATGCTAGCATGGAAAGCGGACGTTAAACGATGATGATGATGATGATGATATATAGTGTGTTGTTGTTGGCACTCCATCGCTTACAACATCGAGGGTTCCAGTTGATCCGATCAACGGAACAGCCTGCTCATGAAATTAACGTGCAAGTGGCTGAGCACTCCACAGACACATGTACCCTTAATGTAGTTTTTGGGGATATTCAGCGTGACACAGTGTGACAAGGCTGACCTTTTGAATTACAGGTACAACAGAAACAGGAAGTAAGAGTGAGAGAAAATTGTGGTGAAAGAGTACAGCAGGGTTCGCCACCATCCCCTGCCGGAGCCTCATGGAGCTTTAGGTATTTTCGCTCAATAAACACTCACAACGCCCAGTCTGGGAATCAAAACCGCGATCCTATGACCGTGAGTCCGCTGCCCTAACCACTGGGCCATTGCAACTCCACTATATAGTGTGTATTGTGTTTGTAAAGAACACAAATGTTATTTAAAATTTATATTGTGAATATACAATTGTATTGCATAATGTGTAGCATGCATATTAACACAAACATGTTATCAATTTCTTCCACATTGAAATTATTATTACATCAAGTAGTCTGCAAAATGGCCATAACCCTAAGGATGTTATGTGGTTAGTTAAATATATTCATCTCTGATTCCCCCCGACTTTTTATGGTTTATATATATATATATATATATATATATATATATACATGTGTGTTGTGTGTGTGTGTGTGTGTGATTAGGTTTAGTGATGCAAGCAGGAAAATAGAACACAAAACATGAGTATATACTTATTTATAATTAATAGTTACCAAATGATTCGGGTCGAGATATATCAAAGTTTGATAAATGCCAACGCACAATTCTCAGCCCTCGAGTCATTCAGTCATTTCTGCTGATTATTAATAATAATGATTATATATATATATATATATATATATACACACACACAAACACACACTCAAATATACACACATTATAACAGACCTGGTAGAGAAGTAAGTCACTTCCACTTCTCCACTGATACGAATGTTCACCTTGAGTAATAGCACAAACACAGCCCTCACTAAGCATATCAGATTGGGGAAAAGATAGAATGCAAAAACTGTGTCACTTCAAGGTTTATTTGCCCATGAAATAAGTTGAGTAACTGTTTCAGAGTGGAATGAGTACTGCATAAACCAAATACAATCAGGATATATTCTTGATGGTTTCATAATAGGCTTGCTTGGAGTAGTGGGAGAGCAAAAAGTAGTCCTAGACAGATTTTGTTGAAGACCAAGGGCAGCAGCCAATAACCACTGGAATAGTAAAAACTGATAACTTATCAAACTTTTACTTGGACTGTAACCATGTTCGAGTACCTAGTCAAACAAATCGACCCCAGTAATTATTTTGAAGTCTGGTACTTATTGCTGTTCTCTTTTGCCAAACTTTTAAGTCACAGGGACATAAACAAATCAACATCAGATGTCAAGTAATGGGGGAGACAAAAAAAGCATATATATTCATATAATACCTCCCACATTGACATGTTGATAAATATTTTAACAGCAAACACACAGCTTGTGCCAGTGCAAGCTGAAAAGGAACTGTAAAATATTAACTATCTGACACCATGATAAGCACCTGCCTAACTTCACTAGCGCCACACCAACAGCAGCATTATATATATATATATGTATACTCTCTTTTACTTGTTTCAGTCATTTGACTGCGGCCATGCTGGAGCACCGCCTTTTAGTCGAGTAAATCGATCCCAGGACTTATTCTTTGGAAGCCTAGTACTTATTCTATCGGTCTCTTTTGCCAAACCGCTAAGTTACGGGGACTTAAACACGCCATCATCGGTTGCCAAGCGATGTTGGAGGGACAAATACAGACATACAAACATATAAACACACACATATATATATATATATATATATATATACGACGGGCTTCTTTCAGTTTCCATCTACCAAATCCACTCAAAAGGCTTTGGTCGGCCTGAGGCTATAGTAGAAGACACTTGCCCAAGGTGCCACGCAGTGGGAATGAACCCGGAACAATGTGGTTGGTAAGCAAGCTACTTACCACACAGCCACTCCTGCGCCTATATATATATATCATCATCGTTTAACATCCGCTTTCCATGCTAGCATGGGTTGGACGATTTGACTGAGGACTGGCAAGCCAGAAGGCTGCACCAGGCTCCAATCTGATCTGGCGGAGTTTCTATAGCTGGATGCTCTTCCTAACGCCAACCACTCCGAGAGTGTAGTGGGTGCTTTTACGGCACAAGAGCCAGTCACAAGGTACTGGCAACAGCCACGCTCAAAAAGGTATTTTTTACGTGCCACCTGCACGGGAGCCAGTCCAGCAGCACTGGCAATGACTTCGCTCGAATAATTTTCTAACATGCCACCAGCACAAGTGCTAGAAGGCAACATATATATATTTATATATACACACACACACATTTGTGTGTATGTATATATATATATATATATAAACAATTAGTAAATGAGTATATGCATATATACGTACAGGTATGTGCATACCGACATCCACCTGTATGTATAGGTGCATATCTGGGTACAGGACATTGCAAACAAAACGTAGACAAGAAAACACACAAGTCACATAGAGAACATTTTCCTTCATCAGCTACCCCCGTTTTAACACCGGCGTTTCGAAGAGCTGGGTAATATATATATATACACACACACAAACATATATATACATACACATATATACATACACAGATATATACATACACAGATATATACATACACACACACACATATACCTATATATATACATTTATGTATTTGTTTTGCAAGATTCTTGATGTGAAATTGTGTGTTGAAACAGATATTGTTATACTTGGGGATGGTCATATTTTGCCAATTAAACACACACATATTTATATTTGGTCTTTACTTCAGCTTTATTATTATTTGTTTCTTTGTCAAAGTTCTTTCATCACACATCCTATGACCTTTTCAGTGACTCTTTATCCCACACGTCTCGTCTTGTTCTGCTTTGTCCATTTTTTGGACTAAGCAGAACAGGAGGAGACACGTGGAATAAAGAGTTGTTGAAGAGGTCACAGGACGTGTGACGAAAGAGCTTTAACAAACAAAAATAATAAAGTTGAAGTAGACACCAAACATATCGTGCGTGTGTTTAATATGACCATTTTGTTGTTCAAAGCTTCTTGGAATTTCTCACTTGGAAAGATTATATATATATATATATATATATATATATATATATATATATATATATATATAAATACACAGGCACACACGACGAGCTTCTTTCAGTTTACCAAATCTATTCACAGTCTATGGTTGGCCCGAGGCTATAGTAGAATCTCAAGGTGCCACGCAGTTGGACTGACCCCCAAAATCATACAGTTGGGAAGCAAACTTCTTAACCACACAGCCACCCCTGTCTATGTGTGTGATTTTGCTTAGGCTTGGCGAAGAACCAAGTAATAGGAATTACGTAATTAACCTCATTAGCTTACGGATGAAGTGAACTCAGAGCTGAGTGTTTGTGCAATATTTTATAGGTTCCTCGGAGCCATTTAAATGCAGTACTGAGAGTGAGTACACTGTTTTTTAATAGCAGAAACAGCTGTAAGCTAGTGAAACTGATTACGTAATTTATGTTCCCTTGTTATTCAATAACACACACATGAATATGTATGTATGTATGTATACGTGCTACGGGTACCCATAGAGTTTCCGTCAACCAAATTCACTCACCATGCATTAGTCGGTCCGAGAGGGTACAGAAGACATTTGCCCAAAATGCAGCGCAGTAGTACTGAACCCGAAACTATGGGCTTGCAAAGCGAAGTTCTTAATCATACGGCTATACCTGAATAACTCAAAGATCAAGAGAAGCAAGGAGAGGGAGGGGAAATGAGAACATCGATATTTCTTCTTTTTCTCAAAAACAGAAAAAAATAACTGTGACTAATCTTATAATAAATAACAAGGTAACATAGTGAAAGAAAAACAAACCTACTTTTATTTCATTTGTAGAATGAAATAAAAGAGTTGGAAATCCCCAAAAGCTTTTGAACAATGAAAGTCAAATAAAAAATTTAAAGTTTAAAAAGCAACTGAGTGATTGTAGCTTGGGTGTATGAGGGGGTCTGATACAGGTCGCGTTTCGACATTAATCTTGTGATGTTATTTTTATTTATTTATTTTTTTCCTAATTAAAAGGGTGTTAATGACATTTTATGCCAGTTGTCTGCTAGTTTGAATTTTCTTAGCAAAAATAGACGAGGCGTGTGTGCGTACGAATGTGTGTGTGTGTGTGCATGAATGTGAATATGCGTAAACGTGGGTGTGTTTAAATGTGCGTGCTTGTGTGTAAACGTGTTTATGTGAAAGGGTATGTGTGAGCTTTTAATCCACGAGTCATTCTTAAAGAAACCTAAACATATTTCCAAAAAATAACAAAAAGCCGGAATCCTTGTGTCTTTTATAAAGTTACATTCCAAATAAAAGATCTTCTGTCTACGCAGCAGCTCGACTTGGGAGAAATAAGATTGAAGCTCCCTAATATTACACCCTATCGTCTTTAAAAAATGGACATTTGAGTAACAAGACAAAATAGTCATAGCTAGATCGTCTTCATCGTTGAGTCAACTCGATGAGAGCTGATCTGAGGCTTAACAAGAACCTTAAGAAGCCTGTATCTGGTCATACAATCCGCTAGAAATAGCAGCCCATTCCCTCAAATCATACATTACATTTTACAAAAAAGAAAAAAATAAGGGTATATTGGATAATATAATCCTAAATATGACTAGAAAAATGGACGGGATGGTCAAAGATGGAACGTAATTGATCAGAGGTCTGCTGAACAACAGCTGACTATGGTTAATCAACAGTAACTGACGAGAGAGCCTCTGCGTGGTCGTTGGAGCAGCTAGAAATAGCAGCCATATCTCATATTACACTTTGCAATCTTAAATAGAGGAGAGATTGACCAATTTTGAGATACACAAAGATGGGATGATCATGGCTATAAGCGATCTTGATCATGATCTGCCTGATCAGGGTTGACCTGGATTTAAGCAAAGTATATATTTGTGTGTTTATATACTATACACACCCTGTTGTCCTACAATTGTTAATTTGTAACAACGCATCTTCAAATATATAAACATAACCACATGCGTAGACATAAATATCCACCAACAGATACATATTCCTGTTTATGTGTGCACAAACAGACGAACTATATATATATATATATATATATATATATATATATACGCACATGCATACGATATATATATACACACACTCATATGCATACGATGTATATATATATATATATATATATATATATATATATATATACACGCACATGCATACGATATATATACTCACATACATACACGCTCAATAGATTCTATACAAAGTAAAATATATGCACATTGAGACAAAGAGTATATAAATTATATAACACTATATGAACTTCATTATTTTGTAAATAGATAGACACGAAGAGGAAGATGTGCGCCGAAGTTGCGGCACAACAAACTAAGAAACACGTCCATGGTTTATTTATATAGCGTAATATCTAAGTATTCCTCTGACTTGACATTGGCAAACATGTGATAAGTTCGAATAAATACAAAAATAAATAAGAAACACCATAGGGTTATTAGTCAGATAGTATGGTTTCTATATCATGCTAACACCGACCACGCTACCTCAGGTAAGAACAGGTTAGCTCTGTTAATTGAAGACGAGTTTAGTTGTAAGACTAAATACTGCCTGTAAACGTGTTGAATATGTGAACTACAGAGAAAGAAACAAGAAATATATAAAACTAAATATCGGATTTTGTTGTTGCTAGTTATTTTATCAAAGGTTAAAGGGAAAAAATATAATTAATCAGCGAGCAAACGTGTAGATTTATGTTGGTATATATGTTAGTGTAATAACGAGAAATTACCCACATGTCGAGTATATTTTACCTGTTGAAAGATGAGCAGTGTAATTATTAATAAAAAGGGAATAATATAATAGAAAAGCAAGTAGCTTTATGGAAAATGCCTTGGCAGACAGCCTTCATTTTTGTGCATCTCTCTCCCCCCTCCTTCCAGTCTGAAAGAAAAATACTGCCTGATCTTGTTTTCTCTTTTCTCATACAAAGCCAAAATAAAAAGAAAAAAATCTTACGAAATCATGGTACTAAAATCATAATGATTTTCTCTTAATTTTGTTGTAATCATAACCACTTACCTTTGTAAATATTAGTTATGACTCAATGAGTGAACCTTTTTTTGTTTATATCCTAGTAATATTACATATGGAAAGTGGGACGAGAGTTCCCGTAATTGTGTAACAAGTCCCAGCCATTTTGTCCAATGTTAAGAAAGATGTAAACATATGGAAACCCATTTACGTTAAAGTCGTGTGACTAGGCCTCCTTGCAACAGTAAACAAATAAAAAAAAAGTGCGTCTCTGTATCAGAAAATATATGTACGCACTGTGTTTAGTTTTTTTCTTTAAAGAAAATTAGTAAAGTATTGTTTCTGGTATTTTACTTTTGTTTACTTTAAGTAATGATGTTATGAAATCGTGACAACACACACACGCACGCGAATGTGTGTGAGAGAGAGAGAGAGAGAGAGGGGAGACAGAGAAGGAATGGAGAGAAAAGAGGAGAGAGAGAAATTTTCTCAAATTTAAAAATCACCTTCATATTAAATAATAACAACAAAACTGTTTTATTAAACGTTTACCGACCTAATATTATGCAGTTAAATTTCTAACTCCCCACATCCACACCTCCATTATAGTTGTGCGTGTTTTGTTTTGCGACAGTCGGAAAGCGGTTAGTAGACGTTTCCTATATTTCTGTATTGAAATGTCGGACGGTCAGACGTCTCCGTTGTCTATAGAAGACTATGCCACGACTTTTACTGAAGCACTCACTTGTCAGATCAACAAGGAAGATGTTGGCTGTATGATCCAAACACAGAAAGAGATGTACGTATTGTCACTGGAGATTATTGCCTTTTTATTTTATTTTAATTTTGGTAAAACACTCGGTTTGGTATCTAATTTATGTGTAACAACATGTTTCTTACAAAGCGTGAAACTTCAGATTTTCTTCAGGTGAGAATAAAGAGAAATTCTTGTATTTTAAGCATTGGCAATTTAAAGGTAGCCGTTCTATCTCGGAATAGCAATCGGATCACTAACTCAGTTCGTCTAAAATCGATAAGCCGTTCGTTCTCACCATGTGAGTCCGACTGCACGCAGACACTCATCTATATACATACATACAAAATAAATACCTCATCGATTGTTGCATCTAGCGCTGCAACGCAAGCAGAACCACGCAAAAGTATGACCTCGGGCCACATATTGCACGACCACGCCTATCACGATGAAATCTGCGAACGAAGTAGCTTTGTTCCTTTGAAAACGACTTTCCAATGGTTAAAATATGAGAAAATGTGATCAATATAATGAATTGTATATGGCTCACGTAATACACTTCAAAACATTTTGAAAATTAATTATAGCAATACAAATTTATAACAAAAAATATCACAGGAACAATGAGAAATGGGGGCATAACTACAGTTAGGTGCCCCTACCGTCGCTCATATTTTTCTCCCCTCATAATTTTCTTAATGCATATTTTTTTAATGAAGTTTGACAGATATATGTTTTTAAAGGCGTAGATTACGATTATATTCGTTATTTTTTTTTTAATTAAAACATCTTAATCAAAAAGAAAATAACTGCGTGCTTTTTTTTTTTTACCTTTCAAACAATTTGCTCATAATTATCCCACAACAAAAGGAAAAAAAATCTGACATTATTTTCATTGACGTTATTTTGTTGTTAACATAAAATCGGTTGTATGGAGGAAAAAGTATCCGTCTTTAGGTTTAGCCTTCTAAAATACAAATCGAAAGTATTCTAGAATGTTCCTGCAACAATTTCCATTACACTTCTGTAACATCATTATGTTGTGTAATGACAATCAACAAATTACTCAATGGTTTTTAAAATACTATAGACGGCGGAATTGTTTTAAGCACGCCATATAACCCCTCATAACTTTTTTTTATTTTTTGGAATTTTCAGAAACTTTTTGCGAATTTGTGTTCTACACACGGAAATCCATTCGGCTATGTAAAAATGAAAAAAAAAACAAACGTGATTTAAGAGGGTATTTAGCTGTTATTTTTAACACATTTCATGACCACCTCATACTGTCGTCGTTTGTCACTCTGACGTACTAATGTTTTTTCAATATCTTTCTCCCCATAAACACAGTTAATGGTCTATTGCTGGGATTTAAGCCAAAACTTCGGACTGTCCGTATTTTAAACTGATTTCAAAAAAAAAAAGAATTCGAAAAATTAGGAATAAATTTTTTAAATCTTGAAAAATTAAAATGTTTTTTGTTTTCATAGTCATGTAAATTCCCGTGCGTAGAACACAAATACACCAAAATTTTCAAAAACTAAAAGAGCTATGAGGGGTTATATGGAGTGTTTAAAGCAGAATTTTGGCGTTTTAGTAATAATCTTGCTCCATAGGTTCGTCTTCAAAACGTCCTTGACTTCCGGTACAAAACGAATGCAGCGTCAAATATCAAGCTAAACTGAAGAACGAAGGGCAATACATTAAATAATCTTCTCTTAATAACAGGTTATGTCCTAAATAAGGCTGAGGTGTAGTTTAGGAATTTTAAAATTTGACAGTAAATTGACCGGAAGTGATCATAGTGAAATCCTGTAATTTTGTCAACATTCTATTCGAGAGTGAATCGATAGGAACAGCACCACCAGTTTCCGTCCTTTTTTGTACAATTCATTAGTGGTGCAGGATTATTGCAATACTCACATTTAACTGTGGTGGCTATCATGCGTCGACATGTAAATCACCGAATTCGCTTTTCGTTAGTGTTATTTGTTGCAAGTTATAGCATTCTGGAACGATTACCTTAGTTGCCACAGATACGTGGCCGTTGATCGTTACCAACGTCGCCTCCCTGGCACTTGTGCCAGTGGCACGCGAAAAGACATTCGAGCGAGATCGTTGCCAGTGCCGATGGACGTGCAGGTGGCACGTAAAATACACCGTTTCGAGCGTGGCCGTCGCCAGTACCGCCTGACTGGCACTCGTGCCGGTGGCACGTAAAAGCACCCACTACACTCTCTGAGTGGTTGGCGTTAGGAAGGGCATCCAGCTGTAGAAACTGCCAAATCAGATTGGAGCCTGGTGTCGCCCCCTGGTCTACCAGTCCTCAGTCAAATCGTCTAACCCATGCTAGCATGGAAAGCGGACGTTAAACGACGATGATGATGATGACGATTACTAAAAGGTACTGTATCAATAGGTACATGTGGACATGACAATGTGGGAGCTCTGTTTTATAGGGATGTCACTGTCGTCACTTCTGTCAGTTTACTTTCATTTCTTTAAATCCCTAAACTGCATGTTAACTCTCAAAAGTTCATGTTTAGACGTTTGTTTATGTTGATAGGACGTTTATATACTTTTAGTTGTTTCACATATCTCACAGTAGATTGCAATCTATGTGAAATCTCATTGTGCTGTCGATGTTAGTGTTTGTTGGTTGTATATAAAACGGTAAAGCGTGTCAATAATAGGTGCAGGCATGGCTGAGTGGTTAAGATGCTCACTTTCCATCCACTTGGTTGTGAGCTCAGTTTCACTTGAGCAAATGTCTTCTACTATAGTAATTCTTTCATATCTTTGGCACAAGGCCAGTAATGTTAGAGGAAGGGGATAGTCAACTACATTGACCCCAGTACTTGAATTGTACTTTATTTTATCAACAGTGAAAGGATGAAAGTCAAAGTTGACATTGGCGGAATTTGAACAAATGCCTTCTACTATAGTCTTGGGCCTACCAGTTTGGTAGACAAAAACTGTGAAAATTGTTGTGTATATAGTATGTACATATATATATATATATGTGTGTGTACATATCATCATCGTTTAACGTCTGCTTTCCATGCTAGCATGGGTTGGACGATTTGACTGAGGACTGGTGGACCAGGTGGCTACACCAGGATCCAATCTGATCTGGCAGAGTTTCTACAGCTGGATGCCCTTCCTAACGCCAACCACTCCGAGGTATATATATATATATTATTAAAAAATATGGCAAAAAATCATATATTAATTAATATCGATTAATTACCAGGAAGCTAGCACATTTAAAGAATCAAAGAGATTCAGAAACAGTACCTGCAATCTCAGGGGATTAAAGTCCATTTTTATATATGACGTTGACCACTGACGTGGACATTCAATGTGCTAGAAATAGATCACATCTTGTGTCTAATAAGACCTAAATTGTTCTCAACATGAAATATAGCGTGATACCAAAACGTAAGCGGGCAAGACATTTAAAATCATCGAAAAAGGAACATTCTTAAACAGGGACCGGTTTCAAATTTAACAATCTTACCGACTGTCTATTTCTCTTCAGCCTGATTTGTAATGGAATCATAATCATCAGAACCCCATACAAAGTTGCCCACCGCCATAGGTGCGCGTGTATATGGTTCTGCTAATTACAGCTTAATGGTAAAATTCAAAAGTCTTTGTTTTCAGATGGGCCGCCGGCTGGCCGACCGTTTCACCAAACACCTAAGGGACGTTCGGCTAGGTTCGGACTCCCCCGTCGCCCGTCACTTCCACTTGGCCAACCACTCCCCCTATAACATCTCCGTTTTTGGCCTCGCCCTGCACCATGGGCCCACTCCCTCGCGACTCCATTTGGAACAGCGCTATATTTTTAACCTTAGATCATCTTTCCCCTTCGGACTCAACACAGCCCCCTCCTCCTTATGACTCTCTCCTTTACGACAATGCAACACTTTTCTTTATTTATTATTTTTTATTATTATTATTTTTTTTTTTACCCCTCCCCCCTTATCCACTTTACATTATATCCATTATTCTCTTTTTTTTTACAATCACTACAATTTTCCACAATTTATTTCATCTCTTCCTACACGCACACATACCCACACACAAAAAATACACGCACCCATACACACACATGTATGCACACCTACCCCCCAACACACACTCACACAAACACGCATACAACTACACACACAAGGGGCATAAATGACACATGCACGCATGTACGTAAGCAAACACATGCACACACACACACAGGAACGCACATATACACAACATACACACACACACACACACACACACACGCACGCATGAAAACACACATACGTACGCACAAAAAATATACACACACACATACAGACAAACACGCGCATACACACACATGCACACGTACCTAACACTCACAATCCCACACACACGCACATCCACACACATACACACACACGCACACACCCACATACACATACACACGCACACACACCTCTCACCAACACAACACACTCACACAGACACGCATACAATCACACACACATGGGCATAAACAACACACTCACATACAGAAGCAAACGCACGCACACACACGTACACAGCAACGCACATATACACAACATACACATACACACAAACACACGCACGCACAAAAACATACACATACACACACGCGCACGTACAAAATACACACACACACGCACACGTACCCAACGCCTACAACCCCACACAAACACACACATACTCAAAAACTGCCTGCTGACCTTCCACTGACCATTGTCCATAAGCACCCACTAACTATTCCTGCTACTAATTCCTTCTACTACATCACAAACACACACATACACACTAACAGATAAACCACCAAACCACACACACATACATACGCACACACACATTCTGTTATTACACACACACTTGCAGACCCTCGCGCATGCACACATATTCACCTCCCTTTTTCACTCTCCTGTCTTAGAAAGAACTTTTCCTCCACCACCTCCTCTTCCGGTCCTTCCACAATGTAACCTCGTGGGCATCGGTGTCGATTTTTTCTTCCTCCGTTTTTCCATTCTTTGAACTTTCCGTCTTTCCGACGAACGGCTCCACCCAAAACGGCATACACTCTCTCTCTTTCCTTTCCCGAGCGTCTAATATCTAATAACACTATCCGTATCACGTCCTCACTTTGTTGTTTTTTTGTTATTGTTTTTTGTCTTTTTTTAACTTATATATATATATATATATATATATATATATATATATATATATCTGTGTGTCTTTGTATGTGTTTGTGCCCTCCTCCCTCACCTACACAGCTTAACATCCTGTATTGATCTGTTTACATTTCTGTAACTTAGTTCAGTAAAAGAGACTGATAGAATAAGCACTGGACTTAAGCATAAATGTTGTGGTCAATTTGTTTGACTAAAAAAAGACAAAGAACTTTTGAGGCAGTATCTCAGCATGGTCACAATCTAATGATTGAAGCAAGTAAAAGATAAAATATAGATACAACATATAATTTGAAAACAAACGTAAATGTGACAACAAGATTATTTGAAATGTAGCACCATATTACTTTCATCAGTTAATTCTTTTACTGGTTTCAGTCATTAAAAATGGCCATGTTGAAGCACTATTTTGAAGGGTTAGAGGACAAAGATACACACACATGCATACATATGATATATGTGCACACAATGCTGTAGAAATGAGTTGCAATGTCACTGCTGCCGAGCTGTATCAGCCTTCGCCTTTTCTTTGGACATCAGTGGTGTAGAGAGGGGAGACTGGTATGCATGGGCGACTGTTCCACGAACAACTTTGGTCAGACTTGTGCTTTGGAGGAGAATTTTCTAGGTGCAGTTCCATAGTCATTCGTGACCAGAGGGGGTCACGATATATATATATATATATATGTATATATATACACACACACAGAGGATGTCCCAAAACTCACTGATGGGTTTCAGTTTCTAATAACTTCCTTAACTTTACAAGTAAATGCATGAAATTTTGGTACAATATAAACGATATAATGGAAATTAATATGCACAGGTCAAATTTTGCAACACCACTACATCACAAATGAAAAATGGCATCACTTAGATGGCAGCCATTTTCAGCTTCGCACACCCATGCTCTTTCCAAAACTTGCACCATAACACCCTCAGGTGTTTCAGACCCCACTTCTTTGATTTCTCTATTGGCATCTGTGCCCAGCATTGCCTTTCTGGCACTTGTGCCCGCGGCATGTGTAAGGAATTTCGAGCGAGGTCGTTGCCAGTGCCCCTGGACTGGCTCTTGTGGGGGTGGCACATAAAATACACCATTTTGAGCATGGCCGTTGCCAGTACCGCCTGACTGGCCTTCGTAGGATTTTCGAGCAAGATCGTTGCCAGTGCCCCTGGACTGGCTCTTGTGCGGGTGGCACATAAAATACACCATTTTGAGCGTGGCCGTTGCCAGTACCGCCTGACTGGCCTTCGTGCGGGTGACGCATAAAAGCACCCACTACACTCTCTGAGTGGTTGGCGTTAGGAAGGGCATCCAGCTGTAGAAACTCTGCCAAATCAGATTGGAGCCTGGTGTTGCCATCCAGTTTCACCAGTCCTCAGTTAAATCGTCCAACCCATGCTAGAATGGAAAGCGAACGTTAAACGATGACGATGATGTTCTCCTTCAGTTGCACCGGGGTCTTCAGTTTGTTGACGTAAACCCTCTCTTTCGGGTATTCCCACAAGAAAAAAATCCGGGCTTGTCAAGTCTGGAGAGCGTAAAGGCCAGTTGACATTGCCGTAGTGGGAGATTATTCTCTCTCCAAAGCACTGCTGTAGCAACTGCATTGTTTCTCTTGTGGTATGAGCAGTTGCCCCATCTTGCTGAAACCATGTGTGAGGTCTGCTTTGAATGGCCTTTACATTCCCTAGACTTGATGAGCCCAGATTTTTTCTTGTGGGATACCTGATAGAGAGAGAGTTTACTGCCGTAACATCTGCATTGTTTCTCTTACTGGAACCCTATATGAGGTTTACTCTGAATGGCCTTCACGTTCCCCAGATTTGACTATTCCAGATTTTTTCTTGTGGAGATGCTTGAAAGAGTGGGTTTACGTCAACAAACTGAAGACCCCGGTGCAACTGAAGGAGAACATCAACAGAGCAATCAAAGAAGTGGGGTCTGAAACACCTGAGGATGTTATGGTGCAAGTTTTGGAAAAAGCATGGGCGTGCGGAGCCGAAAACGGCTGCCATTTAAGCGATGCCATTTTCCATTTGTGATGTAGTGGTGTTGCAAAATTTGACTTGTGCATATTAATTTCCATTATGTCTTTTATATTGTATCAAAATTTCATGCATTTATTTGTAAAGTTAAAGAAGCTATTAAAAACTGAAACCCATCAGTGACTCTTGGGACACCCTGTATATATTATTATTATTATTATTATTATTAGTTATTAAATCATATGATATAGACCTGGTAGTTTTTCAGTAAATCACATTCACTTTCTCAGATATGAGAATGTTTATTGATCACAGCAATTGTTTCAACCCATCTAGCATCAGTTCCTCATGGGAACAAATGTTATTTTAATGAGATACACCTTGTCACTTGAGGAGACACATTTACACTGACGGATACACCTAAACCAGACGTTCAGTATCCCACCCTTGAGGAATTGATGCGAGATGGGTTGAAACAATTGTAGTGATCAACTTTCATCTCTCTCATTAATCAAATATATATATATATATATATATATATATGAGTAGTGTAAGATATGGATTCAGAGAATCCATTGGCTATCACAGTAAACTCCTCATACAGACTCAACTATCAGTCCATGTTACTGAAAATCCAAGTGATAAAATTATTCTTTGAAGAATATGTCATCATCATCATCATGATCTAACATTCATTTTCCATGCTGTGAAGTTACGAAGTAACTCACAAAGCAAACCCCTCAACTGAGTGGGAGTATAATACTGAGTGAGGGAAAAATATGATAGAGGAATGAACAGGTATCTTGCTGAAGGAGAGATATGTGGCTTCCCCAGGTGAATGTGATGAAGCAGATTTTCTTTGGCTAGATGCCTTTCCTGTCACCAACCTTCACTTGTTCCCCTGTAAGGTAATATTTCCCCATGGCAAGATGTTTTCATGGAACATTGGAAATGGACACCATTTGTATGAGTCATACTTGTTACAACTGAGGCTTGCCACATCCTGTCAAACTACCAACCCATGAAAGCATGGACATTAAATGGTAATGATATATATATATGTATATATGAAGTACTTTTTTTGTTAATCCTACCAATAATGGCACAATACACTATACACACATATATGTATATATGTGTGTGTTTGTTTCCTTTTCTTGACAAAATGCACTATACTTATAAATAAGTATTACTATCATAAAAGTGGTGTCTCGAGTTTCCAGTCAGTTTTTCCCCAACGATGGCACATTAATGCAATACTCTGATAGCAATATCACAGGAAGATTAACAGAGAAAATAGTCTTTGTGTGTGACAAATGTACAGGTACAATAAGCACTAAAAATGTGCAGACAATAGACTCCCTCAGAAGTTGTGGCTATTTGCTGGGCTTGAGAAAATGTGTCAAACTAAGTAAAATCTCTGTCATCCATACATATAGGCTTGTCTTTTACAGATGCTGGTGTCACATAAAGTGCACTTGTGCTGGTGCTGCATTAACACACCTGTGCCAGTAGCATGTAAAAAGCACCCAGCACACTATAAAGTGGTTGACATTAGGATGGCCATACAGCCATAGAAACCATGTTATAACAGACAATTGGAGTCTGGGCAGCTCCTGTTAAACCATCCAGCCCATGCCAGCATGGAAAATGGACATTAAACAATGATGATGATTGCTTTGTAAGGTAACCTTTCAAAATTTAAGCATTGCTGATTTCATAGAAAATATTGTGGTAATATCACATATAGTATTTTAGTGCTGATCTTTTGTCTGAGGTTATCCAGTTGTAGAAAGTGCTCCAACAATTCATATTATCTTTATCATTTAACATCTGTTTTCCATGCTGGCATGGGTTGGATAGTTTGATAGGATCTGACAGAACTAAGGACTGCTTTGTATTATAATGTCTGCTTTGGCGTGGTTTCTATGGTTGGATGCGCCTCCTAATGCCAACCATGTTACAGAGTGTATTGAGTGCATTTTTTCATGCTACTGGCACCAATCAGGTCAGCGTGCAGCTTGCAAGATTACAAACCACAAAAGAGGCAGCTTTGTGCTAGAAGATGAGGGGTTAAGGTATGAGAGAAGGGACCAGGGCAGAACAGGTTTCTTGCTGTCAAGGAGCTTCATGGTTGCTCACATTTTAGAAGAGAGGGTGGGGCATTTGAAGTGGAGATCAGAAGAAATAAAGTGGTGGTGGAAGTGTCTTGGATCCTTAAGGTATGACGAAAGTAGAAGTGAGTTGGGCCAGAAAAATGAGGAGTATGGGTGTGTAGAAGTTGTGAGAGATGGGGAATAGGTGACAGGATTGGATATAATGAATGAAGGACAAATGATGTGTGGTCATTTACAAATATCAATATTTTTAGCTTCTTACAACCTTTGATAGTAAAGAACCCCCCCCCCCCCCCAAAAAAAAAGTGAGAGATAGAAACTCCAAATGTTATCCATTGAAAAGAGAAAAAACAAACAAAACAGCAGCATATTATAAGATTAATAATGGTGGTTACATTTTTTATGGTGATGAGGTGGTTGTTTTTTGACATGATTATGATGGCAGTGGTGATGTTTTTTGTTTGTGATGAGGATGATGATGGTGGTGGTGGTGGTGCTTTTTGTTTGTGATGATGATGATAGGGGTGATGGTGTTTTTTTTTTTTCTGGATCATGATGATGGTGATAGTGGTAGTAACAGTGGCAGTGACAACTCAGTACCTTTTCATGTTTCTGTGAATAAATTAACCAATATTTTAACCGAAATCTTTAAGTTTACTAGAAACTCTCTTTTTCTTTCTCCCTGTCTTTAGAATTACATTTATATAAATTTTGTATAATTTTCTGTCCATTTCAGTCATTATAATTAACAAAGACAATAAAAAATAGCGAGACAAATATATAAGATTTCATTTCCTGGATAAACATAATGTTGGAAAAGAGAGAGGCATAAAAATACTTTACGTTAAAAATTACTTATGTGAATTGAAAAACGACATCTTAACTTACAAAATGAGGAGGTTATTCTACAATAGACACAACCTCTATCCCCTAATGAATCTTGCTGGTTAATATCAAATTTCAGCTGCACACTCTGGTTTTAAATATTTTTTATTCTTTTACTCTTTTACTTCTTACAGTCATTTGGCTGTGGCCATGCTGGAGCACCACCTTCAAGGGTTTTAGTCAAACAGATCGACCACCCCCAGGAATTATTTTTTAAGCGTAGTACTTATTTTATCAGTCTTTTGCTGAACTGCTATATTATGGCAACATAAACACACCAACAGCATTTGTCAAGCGGCGATGAGGGGGACAAACACACACACACACATATATGACAGGTTTCTTTCAGATTGCGTCTACAAAATCCACTCACAAGGCTTTGGTTGTCCCTAGGCTATAGTAGAAGACAACTTACCAAAGGTGTCACGCAGTGGGACTGAATCCAGAACAATGTGGTTGGTAAGCAAACTTCTTACCAAGTTTAGACGTCTATATATATATATATATATATATATATATATATATATATATATATATATATATATGTGTGTGTGTGTGTGTGTGTGTGTGTGTGTGTGTGTGTGTATATAATAAGGAATACCAAAAATGAGACAAAAACACATAACATCCAGACAGATGATACAAAAAAGGGACAACAAACCTCCAGACAGACGATACAAAAAATAACAAGGATGGGTCATTCGGCGTTTTCTTTCTTCAGTCGAGTTCCAGATTATCTTTGCAATTTCGGCTGGTTATACTCGATATTGCTCTAATCTGGCCAGCCCTGAGGCAAAACTAAGCTAAGAGCACTAGATTCCTTGGAAGAAAACAGCAAATGTATATGAAAACAAGGACGGTAAAAACGGAGAAATGGTACACAAATATAAATGCAATTAAAAGACATTAACAACAGGCGTCTTTCAACTAAGGACGAATTAAATTAAGCCGGCGTGTGTGGAAGTGAAGCCTTATGGCAGAGACATAGAAGATGACAGGCATAGGGAGGAATATAGATGTTGCATGGATGGTAGTTGAACCAAGAAAGAAAGGTCAGGCTTGGCTGAACACCGGTCACATGGAGAGAGAAGCAGAGGGATAGAAGAATTAGGGAGGGACAAGAAAAAAAGAAAAGGGACAGAATGAAGTGAAAGAGGAGGGAAGGTGAGAATGAAGAGAAAGCCAGGAAATGTGAGAGAGGGAAAGGAAATAAAGAAGAGTGGAAAGAAAGTGCAAAGGGGCTGATAGAAAGAATGAAAGAATAATGACCGTACAAAATTTAGATATGTACGCTGCTATATTTATATAAAAATGAATACCAAAAATGAGACAAACGCAAAACATCTAGACAGATGATAGAAAAAAGGGACAACAAAACATCCAGAGAGACGATACAAAACAAACAAGGATGGGTCATGTGTATATATCAACATCATCGTTTAACATCCGCTTTCCATGCTAGCATGGGTTGGACGATTTGACTGAGGACAGGTGAACCAGATGGCTACACCAGGCTCCAATCTGATTTGGCAGTATTTTTACAGCTGGATGCCCTTCCTAACGCCAACCACTCCGAGAATGTAGTGGGTGCTTTTCCGTGCCACCGGCACGAAGGCCAGTCAGGTGGTACTGGCAACGGCCGTGCTCAAAATGGTGTATTTTACATGCCACCTGCACAGGAGCCAGTCCAGCGGCACTGGCACGATCTCACTCGAATGTATTTACAAGTGCCAGGAAGGCGACGCTGGGCACAGGTGCCATCACGATTTCGCTTTCGCTTGCCCCAACAGGTCTTCACAAGCCGAGTTTTGTGTCCAATGAAGGAGACGACGTTGGCATGCGTGCCAGTCATCGAATTTAGTTCGATTTCGATTCTGATTTCACTTGCCTCAACAGGTCTTTGCAAGTGGAGTTTTGTGTCCAATGAAGGAAGGTACGCATAAGTGGACTAGCTACACCCCTGGTGGAGGCCTTGGATTTAGGTCTCACTTGGCTTGCCACCTCATCCCAGGTCTTCCTGGGCCTACCTCTTCCACAGGTTCCCTCAACTGCTAGGGAGTGGCACTTTTTCACACAGCTATCCTCATCCATTCTCACCACATGACCATACCAGTGCAATCGTCTCTCTTGTACATCACAACTGATGCTTCTTAGGTTCAACTTTTCTCTCAAGGTACTTACGCTCTGTCTAGTATGCACACTGACATTACACATCCATCGGAGCATACTGGCTTCATTCTTTGCAAGCCTACGCATGTCTTCAACAGTCACGGCCCATGTCTCACTGCCATGAAGCATGGCTGTTCGTACACATGCGTCATACAGTCTGCCTTTTACTCTGAGAGAGAGACCCTTTGTCACCAGCAGAGGTAAGAGCTCTCTGAACTTTGCCCAGGCTATTATTCTAGCAACTACACTTTCAGCGCACCCTCCCCCACTACTAACTTGGTCACCTAGATAGTGGAAGCTATCAACTACGTCTAGTTTTTCTCCCTGGAATGTGGCAGAAGTTGTTTTCTGCACATTCACAGTGTTTATTGCTCCTGAACATCTGCTACATACAAAAACTAACTTCCTAGTTAACCTTCCTTTGATATTGCTGCACTTCTTATGGTCCATAGTTTGCACTGGGTACATCTTATAGAGTTTCTGCCTATGCCTTTTCTACAGATCGAGCAGGGCCATCTACCTGAAGGGGTTTGTGTTTTGTCTACCTTCCTACTTACTAGGACTTTGGTTTTAGCTAGGTTGATTCTAAGGTCCTTCGATTCTAGTCCTTGCTTCCACACCTGGAACTTCTCCTCTAGTTCTGATAGTGACTCAGCAATTAGTGCAAGGTCATCAGCATAGAGGAGTTCCCAGGGGCATCCTGTCTTGAATTCCTCTGTTATCGCCTGGAGGACTATGATAAATAGGAGGGGGCTGAGGACAGAACCTTGGTGGACCCCTACCTCTACCCGGAATTCTTCACTGTACTCATTTCCAACCCTCACCTTACTGACAGCGTCTCTGTACATGGCTTGCACAGCTCTCACTAACCATTTTTCTATCCCTAGTTTCCTCATTGACCACCAGATGAGGGATCGGGGGACCCTGTCAAAGGCTTTCTCCATATGTATATATATATATATACATATATATATATATGTGAGCGTCTAGTAACAATATCTGTATCACGTCCTCACATTGTTGTTTTTTGTGTTGTTTTTTTGTCTTTTTCCTTTTTTTGAACCTATATATATATATACTCGTTTATATTTATATAAGGGGCATTACTACAGAATAATGCCACACAGTGTGTGGCATTATTCTGTAGTAATGAAAGAAAAGGGCACTCGACACATTTAGTAGGAGTTTTACATAATCCTTTCAACTATAGGCACAATGCCTGAAATTTGGAGAAAGGGGATAGTCAATTACATCAAGCCCAGTACTCATCTGGTTTTTATTTTATCAACCCTAAAACGATGAAAGCCAAAAGTCAGCCTTGGCAAAATATGAACTTAGAACAAAGCAACAGACAAATAATAATATTAATAATATATATATAATTTTTTGCAAGTGTAATTTCAGCCTTAAGTTTAATGTTAATTTGTTTCTATACATATAACTTGATATAAACACACACACACACACACACACACACACGTGTATATATTGTGGATGTGTAAGACATTATGCTTCTTCTTTTTTTTAATTTCAACTGGTTTATTTATATCATTGAGAAATTAGAAGTAAACAAACAAACAAAAAAAAACATCTGTCAAATTCTACCATCTGAATCTTCATTTGTCACTGTCTCCTCACTCCTGTTTTCTACTACCACTATGCACACACACACACACACACACACACACACACACACACACACACACACACACACACATATGGTTTCAATAATTCCTGCAATAAAATTCAATTTAAACTGAGCCAGACAGGAAATTAAAGAGGAGGGTAGGGCTAGAAGAAGGTGGAGTGTGAGTAGTTGGTGGTGGTGGTGGTGGTGGTGGTAGACGAGGTAAAAATGTGAAAGTAGTTTATCTGCTAGATACTTGTTTAGAATTGTATTCATTTGATTGAGGTAAAGCAACATTTGCATGCAGCAGGGTATTCTGATATATTATGGCACTATATAAATATAATGTATACAGTCATATATATATATATATATATATATATATATATATATATATATATATATACAAAGAATATATATGCATGTATACACACATATATGTACATACTTATATCTACATGTATATATAGATACATATCAAGGTACAGGACGTTAGAACAATGAACTACAGACAACGGAACGAACACATAGGAAAACAGATAGCCACTTGGAATTATTCCTTCATCAGCTGCCTCTATTCTAACTAGACGTTTTGAAGATTATATATATATATATATATATATATATATATATATATATATATACACACACCTCTACACACTCATGCACAGAGAGGTATGGCTGTGTGATTAAGACAGTTCATTCTCAACCCCATGATCTCAGCTTCAGTCTTGTGGTTCCTTGGGCAAGTGTCTTCTACTATAGTCCCGTGCCAGCCAGATATATATAAATGTAGTATTACTTTAATGAATTTTTATGAACCTACCATCTCTCTCCGTACATTAACTCTTGCTTCGTTTTAGCTTTCGTTATATGATTTTATCTTTTTCGTTGAGATAAGTTATTAATCATATCATTATTTTTTTTTTATTTAAATTTTATTTAGTCTTTTCATCTATAATTTGACTCTGTGAGTCAAATCTGACTAAACACCTTACATTATTTCAACATTTCCAGGTAAAATCCCCACCTGGATTTAACTTTTGGCTATATATCTCTCTCTTCTACAGAATGAGTCACAATACCTACATAAGACATTATTGTTGTTATTGTTTTTATTACTTGTCCATCTTTATGTTCAGAGTTCAAATTTTGCTAAGGTCAACTTTGCCTTTCATCCTTTCGGGGTCAGTAAAGTAAATATTAGTTGAGCACTGGGGTTGACGTAATCGACTTACCCCAACTCCTGAAATGCTGGCCTTGTGCCAAAATTTGAAACCATCATTATTATTATTATTTAGGGTGGTGAGCTAGCAGAATCGTTAGCATGCTGGATGAAATGCTTACCAAAATTTCACCAGTCACTACATTCTGAGTTCAAATTCTGCTGAGATCAACTTTGTCTTTCAGCCTTTCGGGGTCATTAAATTAAGTACCAGTGAAACACTGGAGTCAATGTAATCTACTAGTCCTCTCCCCCCAAAAATATTCCAGGCCTTGTGCCTGTAGTAGAAAGGATTATTATTATTATTATTATTATTATTATTAGGGTAGCAGATTAGCACAATTGTCAGCACATCAGGCAATATACTTTCAGCTCTTTGTGTTCTGAGTTCAGATATTACCAAGGTCAACTTTGCCTTTCATCCTTTTGGGGATCAATATAATAAAGTACCAGTCAAGTACTGGGGTGGATGTAATTGAAAACACCCTCCTCCCGAAATTACTAGCCTTTTGCCAAAATCAGAAAGAATGATTGTTATTATTTAATATGTTGAGCTGACAAAATTGTTTGTGCATTGGACAAAACGCTTAACAGCATTTCTTCTGGCTCTTAATGTTCTGAGTTCAAATTCCACCTATATCAGTTTTGCCTTTCATCCTTTCGGGGTTGATGAGTTCCAATCAAGCACTGAGGTCAGTGTAATTGACTGACCTCTCCTGTCAAAATTACTGGCTGCATGCTAAAATTCGAAAGAGTTATTATAATTGTTAAGGTGGTGAGCTGGCAGAATCAGTAGCACACCGGGTGAAATGCTTAATGGTATTTCATCCATCCTTAGGTTCTTAGTTCAAATTCCACCAAGGTCAACTTTGCCTTTCATCCTTAGAGTTGAAAAATTAAGTACCAGTGAAACACTGGGGTCGATGTAATTGACTGGTTCTCTCCCCCAAAATTTCAGGCATTGTACCTTTAACAGAAAGGATTATTATTACTATTATTATTATTATTATTGAGGCAGCAAGCTAGCAGAATCAGTAGCATGCTAGGCAAAATGCTTGGCAGCATTTCATCTGTCTTTAACTCCACCAGGGTCAATTTTGCCTGTCAAAATAAGTACCAGTTGAACACTAGGGTTGATGTAATCAACTAGTCCCCACCCCCAAAATTCCAGGCCTTGTGCCTTTAGCAGAAAAGATTATTGTTACTATTATTTAAGACGTCGCACATTATCCAATATCATGATGTTGTTGATTGAAGATATTGTGTCTACCAGGGGTTTGTACTGTCTGTCAAGTCACAACAAGGATCTCAAGCAGACAGTACTTTATGCAATATGAGTGTAGTTCCAAGTAATGCCGATTTTTGCAGTATACCTAGATTGTAGGGTATTTCTAAAGATTTCAGATGGTTTTTCAGGTTGGGTGGTATTGAACCTAATGCTCCAATGGCAATAGGGATAACTTTTATGTTTGACTCTCATAGCTGCCACATCTTGGCAATCTCAATTCTCAGGTCTCCATATTTATCAATCTTTTCTTTCTTTCATGATAATATGTTGATCTAACATTACTGGTCTTGTGTCAAAGATATGAAAGATTTATTATTATTATTATTATTATCATTTTTGAGTGAGAGAGAGCAGTGCATGCCATCAAAGTGACACTAGGGTAAAATATACGAAGCCCATTATACCCATCATAACTACCCGTCTGATAAGGGTACACCAGGCACATGCATCACAACCATATGTGCACGACATAGTGATATGATATCACGATAAACAGTGCATGACCTTGCGGGTGGGGCCCAGTTAGAATTTTCTTCGGCTCGAGTAGCCCATCCTGCTCAAAAGGCCCCTATTATTATAGAGCATTAGTTCAGATGCCACCAATGACCGGTGTTACTCATTAGGCCAAGGACTACAAATACTTATGAAATTTGCCATAGGTGGAGGAAGATTATTGTTGTCTGTTATTGTAGTCAAATGATTTCTTTCTCCTACTTTTTCTTTTCTCTTTTTCTTCTTTCTCTTTTTTTCTTCATCTTTTTTTTTCTTTTCTCTTTTTTTCTTTCATCTTCAAGAGATGATGGTTTTTGGTAGATTCAATAGAATTATAGATAGAATACAAAACTATACTTTGTTCTAAGTCCAATTTTTAAATGTAATGAATGTATTTTCCACTTCTTTCTAACATTAATGAAACAAAAGGCAAGAACCAGTTCCACTGACTGTGTTGTTCTCTTCCACTACAAAGATCGATTGTTCTTGTACTTTGTACTTTGGTCAAAAGAAACCATTTCTACTACCACCAACACCACTACTATGACCACTACCTCTACTACTCCTACTACAACCACTACCATCACCACTGCAAGTGTGGTGGATTGTCAGAATTATTAGAGCACTATTATTATATTAGTGAAGACAAGTGACTTAGTTGTTAGGGTATTTGGCTCATGATTGTAAGGTTGTGAGTTCGATTCCTGGCAGCACATTATGTTCTTGAGCAAGACATTTCATTTCATGTTGCTCCAGTCCACTAAGCTGGCAGAAATGAGATGTATGTGTAATTCAAAGGGCCAACCTTGTCACATTCTGTGCCATGCTGAATTTCCCTGAGAATTACATTAACCCTTTCAATACCAACCCGGCTGAAACCGGCTCTGGCTCCATCATACAAATGTCTTGTTTTCATAAGTTTTGAATTAAAATCTTCCACCAAACCTTAGTCACAATTTATGTTCCTAACACTAGCTGAATGATAACTAAGTCGTTTTACTAAATCCTTTGATATATTTAAAGTAATTGAAAGAAACACAGAGCATCACAAAATAAATACAGTAATGAAAGGGTTGAAGGTACACATGTCTGTGGAGTGCTCAGGCACTTTCACATTAATTTCACAAGCAGGCTGTGTTATTGATCAAATTAACTGGAGCCCTCGTCATAACCAACAGAGTGCTAGCTATTATTATATTTGATGTAAACATGGCAACATGGAAGGTTTCATCCTTTCAGGGTCGATAAAATAAGCACCATTTGAGTACTGGGGTCAATGTAATTAACTATTCCTTTCCCCCAAATTTCGAGCCTTGTGCCTATAGTAGAAAGGATTATTGTTATTATTATTAAGGTAGTGAGCTGGCAGAATTGTTAGCATACCGGGTGAAATGCTAAGTGGTATTTTATCCGCCGCTATGTTCTGAGTTCAAATTCAGCTGAGGTTGACTTTGCCTTTCATCCTTTTGGAGTAGATTAATTAAGTACCAGTGAAGCACTGGGGTCAATGTAATTGACTAGTCCCTTCACCAAGAATTTCAGGCCTTCTGCCTATAGTAGAAAGGATTATTATTATTATTAAGGCAGAATTATTATCATGCTGGACAACGTGTAGTGGCATTTTGTCTGTTTTCACACATTTTGAGTTCAAATTCCGCCTAGGTACCAGTTAATTGACTTACCCCTCCCTCAAACTTGCGGACCTTGTGCAAAAAATTGAAATCATCGTTATTATATTTGGCGTACCAGGCAAAATGTTTAGTGGTATTTCACCTGTTGCTACATTCTGAATTCAAATTCCGCCAAGGTCAACTTTGCCATTCATTCTTTCAGGGTCGATAAATGAAGTACCAGTGAAACACTGAGGTCAATGTAATCTACTACTCCCCTCCCCACAAAATTTTAGGCTTTGTGCCTGTAGTAGAAATGATTATTATTATTATTATTATCATCATCATCATTAAGGTGGCAAGCTGGTAGAATCATTAGCATGTCAGACAAAATTTCTTCCAGCTCCTTATATTCTGATATCAAATCTTGCTAAAATCCACTTTGCTTTTCATTCTTATAGGATTTATAGAATAAAGTACCCAGTCAAGTTTTGGGATTGATGTAATCAACTTACCCCTTTCAAGCTGGTAGAATCGTTAATAAGGTTAGGTTGGGTGTGAGGGCATGTGCTGTTGCAGCATACTACTGCATTCACCATTTGTTAGTATATTCATGGGTCCTCCTGATCAACCTATTGGAAAAGAGTTCCAGTCAGTCCCCGTCTCTGCAAGATACTTTTCATCTGCCATGATCATGTGGCATGTGACTGACCAGCATTGGCCTTCGAACCAGCTAGATCATCAGTGAAGAGAACACATGCAGGGTCTAACTTGGACAACCTAGCAACATGATCAGTCTGAGCTGGTGCTCCTAAATCATAGAAGTAACAGGATACATCCCAGTTTCTGAGTAAATTCATTGGTTGATTATGAAATCTGACCAATGATAATCCATAATCTTGTGAAGCATCCTGGTACCAAAGGAGTTTGGGAAGCTCCGAAGGGCCTCAGATAGTGTCCAAGTCTCACAACTGTAGAGCAGGGTCTGAGATCCATCAGGGTTGTGTCTTGGATCTGACTCTGCTCAGTGCCTGTATGGATTGGATACTTGGCTGAATGGTGGCTCAATAAAGTTGTGGTGCACACTCATTGGTGAAACTAAGATTGCAGACCTAGATTTTGCTGATGATGCAGTTATTGTTGCTGAGTCTCTGGATGTCTCAAGGAGCACTCCCCTTTCATTGGGTGAGAAAGCAGAACCACTTGGCCTTAGAGTCTCTTGGGTGAAGATAAAGATCCAGTCCTTGCATTGGATTCTTGGAGGACCCTACCTAATCTGTCTCTGTTGCAGTGAGAATGTCGAAGTTGCTGACTGCTTGACTTATCTCAGCAGTTAGATTCATAATGGAATTAGCTGCAAGTTTGATGTCCTAAAAAGACTTGAATGAGCTGTGGTACAGTTGTGGACACATTGGGCAAGGGTGTTTGGTGCTGCTGGTATCTGAGCAGGAGGACTAAGATTTGGGTCCTTAGATTAACAAGTTCAACACTGTACTTAGTGGCATTTCTTCTGGCTCTTAACATTCTAAATTCAAATTCCACTGCAATCAATTTCACTTCTTATCCTTTCAGTCTCAATAAAATGAAGTACCAGTGGGAATATTGGGGTCAGTTTAATCATCTTACACCTTCCCTTAAAATTGCTGGACCTGTGCCAAAATTTGAAACCACCATCATCATCATCATCAACATTGTAAGAAATAGTGAAAGAAATTGCCATTATTTTGCATTAACTCTTTAGCATTCAGATTATATTCTATCAAATGTAATGCTTATTTATTCCCATTGTTTTGAATTAATCGTGCATTTTGTTTTTGAGATTTCAATGTGATTCTTTATGATTGAGCTGGATATGGCTGATGTAAATGCTAAAGAGTTATGGTTAACAATGTCAGGCTTAGAATCTTTATGTTATTTTAAATGTATAACAACAATCCAGTATCATTTATCTTCTGTGTTATATATGGTATCAGAAACACAGGCTGAGTCAACCAACAAAATAATTATTGCATCATGCCTAAAAAAATTTATGAAGTTTCAAAATAAGAGAATTAACTTCACACCTCACTCTGGTTTAATGCAAGTAGCCATGTAGCTCCTCTACAACAAATAAACCTATTCCAGACCCATATTTTCATATTTTAGCCTCTTGTCTCCTAACAGGAAGACACCTTAGCCACATTTTGTTAAAGTGGATTTTAATCTTGCTCAGTCTCACTAGTGCTGATGCCATGAAAAATGAAAAGCACCTCATACACTTGGTAAAGTGGTTGACATTATGAAGGGCATCTAATTGTAGAAGCCGTGCCAAAGCAAACATTGGAGCATGATGCAGTTTTTGGACCCATCAGGTCCTGTCGAACCATCCAACACATTCTAGCATGGAAGATGGTAGTTTATCCTTTTGCATTGAAACCAGCCATATCCAACCCATATATTCTACAATGTAATTGAAAAACTAAACAATCACATCATTGAAATCTCAAAGCTATGAGATGTTGTTGTTGTTGTTGTTACTCCGCCGCTTACGGCATCGAGGGTTCCAGTTGATCCGATCAACGGAACAGCCTGCTCGTGAAATTAACGTGCAAATGGCTGAGCACTCCACAGACACGTGTACCCTTAATGTAGTTCTCGGGGATATTCAGCATGACACAGTGTGACAAGGCTGACCCTTTGAATTACAGGCACAACAGAAACAGGAAGTAAGAGTGAGAGAAAGTTGTGGTGAAAGAGTACAGCAGAGTTCGCCACCATCCCCTGCTGGAGCCTCGTGGAGCTTTAGGTGTTTTCGCTCAATAAACACTCACAACGCCTGGTCTGGGAATTGAAACCGTGATCCTATGACCGCGAGTCCGCTGCCATAACTACTGGGCCATTGCGCCTCCATGCTATGAGATAATGCATTATTAATTCAAAACAATTTGAAATTTTATTTTAATTTAAGATGCAAGTAGAATTGGCCAAGAAGGAATGAATGGCCTATGAAATTGTGGTCAGATGGAAGAATAGAATAGACAGGAAGTACAGTGCAAAATAGAAATTGTATATCACTAACAGTAACAAACAATGGCTTGGAATGTCAAATTCACATATGCACACCTTTATACAATACAGATGCACACACATTGCACATGCACAACAAACATACAATACACACACATCCACAATGTTTTCTATAATTTCAATTTACCATATTCACTCACAAAGAATTGGTTGGCTTGGGGCTAAGTAGGTGCTCTGCAATGGAATTGAACCCAAAACTACATGATTGCAAAACTAACTTCTTAAGCACACAACCATATCTGTGCCTGTCAGCTTCCAATGAAACATTTGAAGAGTTGTTGACTAATTCATTTAATAAGTCTTTTGACATCTTTAATTAGTCTTTAGCGAGCACAGATGGCCAAGTGGTCATCAGTTTATATCCGGTCACTGCTAGGTTTCCACGATAAAGACACTTAACTTTCAATGACCCACTCTGGTTACAAGTGGATTCTATAGGGCAATATTTTACACCATTGTATAGATGCATGCGTGGCTGTGTGATAAAAAGTTTGCTTTCCAACTACATGGTTCTGGGTTCAGTCCCATTGCATGGCACATTGGGCAAATGTTTTCTATGATGGCTCTGGATGCTTCCCAACCACATGGTTCTGGGTTCAGTCCAGTGTGTGGCACTTTAGGCAAATGTCTACTACTATAGTTCTGGACCAATCAATGCCTTCTGAGTAGATTTGGTAAATAAAAACTGAAAGAACACTGTTTGTATGTGTGTGTGTGTTTGTGTCTGTGCACATGCACGTGTTTGTTACTGTTTTCTTGCCTTGACTTCACATGATAGTTGTGAGTGTCACTCTCATAGAAAGCAGAGCCCTTCATTTCCAACATACTGTGTAAACATGTCTTGTCATGGGGAAATATCACCTTACTTGGAGACATAAGATCAGAAGAATTGCAGCTGTAATCATTTCAGCCTTTTATTTTTAAAGGAATAGTTCATCTAGGACTACATCATCCTTGTATCATGTGTGTTTCCTTTTTTTATGATGTTAAAATGTGTTTTTAATCCCAACCTCTTTTTTTACCATAAAAGTACCCATACCTGAGTGGAGGCGCAATGGCCCAAAGGTTAGGGCAGCGGACTTGCGGTCATAGGATCGCGGTTTTGATTCCCAGACCGGGCGTTGTGAGTTTATTGAGCGAAAACACCTAAAGCTCTACGAGGCTCCAGCAGGGGATGGTGGCGAACCCTGCTGTACTCTTCCACCACAACTTTCCCTCACTCTTTCTCCCTGTTTCTGTTGTGCCTGTAATTCAAAGGGTCAGCCTTGTCACACTGTGTCATGCTGAATATCCCCGAGAGCTACATTAAGGGTACACGTGTCTGTGGAGTGCTCAGCCACTTGCACGTTAATTTCACAAGCAGGTTGTTCCGTTGATCGGATCAACTAGAACCCTTGACGTCGTAAGCGACAGAGTGCCAACAAGACCCATACCTGTGCCATATAAATAGCACCTGTGCCAGTGCCACATAATAGCACCCATGCTGGCACCATGTAATATCACCTGTGCTGGTGCCTTGTAAAAGTGCTTGTGCTGGTGCCATATAAAAAGCAGCCAGCACACTCAGTAAAGTGATTGGCGTTAGGAAGGGCATCCAGCTGCAGAGACCAAGCCAAATCAGACTGGAACCTTGTATAGCTCTCCTGCTTGCCAGCTCTGGTCAAACAATTCAACCCATGCTAGCATGGAAAACATACATTAAAAAATGATGATTTGTATTGAAATACACTGCTTTCATTTGAATTCCAGCCAGCCAGCCATGGGGATATATTGACTTGCTTAAAAACAGATGAGCATTGTAACAGGATGGATCTCTGGCTGTAGAAAACTTATCTCAACGAATTCCATTTGACCCAAACATGTCATGATGACAATGAATTTTTTACAGGCTGTTTGAGTCAAGTTGATATTAACACTTTAGCATTTAAACCAGCCATATCCAGCCCAAATATTATACGTATTTTACATTCAAGCCTGTCAGATCCAGTCTCTCACACCTACCCTACAATGTTGTTCTAAAAATACACAATCACATCATTGAAATCTTGAATCTAGGAGATAATGCATGATTAATTTTAAAAGTTGTGAGCAAATAAGCACTACATTTGATAGAATAATCTGAAAGCTAAAGAGTTAAAGGGTTAAGTTTAGCTCAGCAGGGTGTTTTTTTTATTTTTTATCTTATATGCAATGGGTAAAGCTGATAGCTGGTGAGAAACCAATTTGAATGTGTGCTAATTTTAGTGTGAGTTTGTTCATGCCTATTCCTGTTTGCAGTTGGCTTTTGTAGGATTCCAACACGAGTATTTAGCTATTTGCTATTATTGATGTGCAGGGTTGGCAGGCATTTTTGATCTCAGAGAACACCTCCATAACACACATACATGATGGTGTCTGTGCAATAGTGAAGGTGCACAGGCACATTCCAGTGTGCTGTCACCTTCATTGTCCAAGTCTAAGCTTTGTTTAATTTAATTTAATGTTATTTGGGTAATCCTGACTTGGCAGGAAAATTACCATGAGATAGACGATGATTGATACACTGAAACAGAAATAGACTGTTACATGAGAAGGACAGACTGGATCAAAAGAAGGTTTGTAGTGATGCAGGAATAAAATGTTTGGAAGCATGGAAGAAAAAGTAATGTTAAACTAGCGATGATGACAATAATGATAAGGAAGAGGATAATGAGTCAGGTGCTAAAATTAAGTATTGTTTTTTTTTGTTGTTGTTTTTTGTATGCTTTTTGTTCACATATTTTGACAATTATTTCTAGGGATGTACTGTAGATTGAACAACAGTTATGGGGTGAGTAGAGGGGTTGTTATGGTATCATATCATGTTATCTATCTGTACTGGTTGGGTGGAAGGAGGTGGAACAGTGATGGTAGCAGTGGTGCTGATGGATGGATGTAACTAAACTGGCAATTGCAGCAAATATTCTTTTTTATTCAAGTGAATCACAGCTGTCAACAGCTATCAGTTATTTTCCCCAGATAGTATTATGCTTCTGCCATTACTACTACTATTGCTACTGCTACTACTACCATCGCCACCGTGACAACCACTGCTACCACCACCACCACTATTACTGCCAACCCCACCATGACCACCACCACCACCACCACTACTACTACCACCACCACTGATACTGTTGTTTCCATGTTACATCAACAAAAAAGAAACCCTCCCCACAGACACGCGCCCACATCAGGCTTTCATGTTACATATCCTTCATGTGTCCAGTCAACCAAGTATGTAATGGCACTACTTTATGTTACTTGAATGGAAGATTCCCTGATAATAAAACAATGATTCTATTATGTTGGCAACAGCAACAAAAACCATGACAAGCCATTGGATCCATTCATTTTTAAAGTAGTAGTAGTAGTAGTAGTAGTAGTAGTAGTAGTAGTAGTAGTAGTGATGGTGGTGGTGGTGACAATTTAAACCTATCATGGAGATACTTCAGTGCAATGAGTGTGTTAAATTGGAAATCAAATACTTCTGGAATGAGACACTCCTTAAATATTTGAGAACATCATCATCATTGTCATTCTTGTAATCCCTACTTTCCCATGCTTTCATGTGTCAGACAAAATTCATTGACACAGATCATTTTTCTACAGCCAGATAGATGCTCTTCCTGTTGCCAACCATTGTCTGTTTTCAAAGAAAGTATTCCATGCTTTTCTTTTGCAAGCCGACAGGGCTTCCTCTGAGCACTCAAATTTTTTCACAGTGAATATACTAGCTACCTCAGACGCTCGGCATAAGTGCACCTTTGGGGAAAATGTGTGTAGGTTGTAATTACAGGGTAGTTGATGATCTACCACAATGCAGGCAGTGGACCTTGACAACACCTACCTTGGTGCTCTCACTTGGACATGTTTCCACAGAAGACTACAAGCAAACTTCATGTACAATGCTGGGTATGTGGGTGTATACATTATCCGAGATGTCCTTTTCTTTCCAAAGATAGTAGGGTATGATTCAAGGAAGGTTTGGTTGCTATTTCTAGTGTGTCTAGTGACCACATAGAAGCTGCCTTTGTGAAGACAAGAACACACACACACACACACACACACACACACACACACACACATATGCACATGGTGCTATTTCCCTAGTCTGAACATGTTTTCATGGAAATCTGAAAATATGTTACTTTTTATATGATGGGGTGGGGAGTAAAGTTTTTGTTTACAGTTAATGTTGATGCCACATAAAAAGCACTCATGCTGGCGCCTTGTAAAAACACTCATCCTTACACCCAGCACACACTGTAAAGTGGGTGACATTAGGAAGAGCATCCAGCCATTGGGATCAGACTGGAATCTGGTGCAACTCTCCTGTTTGCCAGCTTTGTTCAAACTGTCCAACCCATGCCAGCATAGAAAATGGATGTTAACAACAATGATGATGATGATGATAGGCTTCTTTTACAGTTTCTTTTTCCCAAATCCACTCAATGTTTTGATCAGACCAGAGCCATAGTAGAAGACACATGTCCAAGGGTGATGCACAGTGGGCCTGAAACCAAAACTATATAGCTGTACTTGAGCTTATATTAGCCAATTAACTAATTTATTAACTCTGTTAACAGGTTATAAAAAGCTCCTTCTTCAAGATGCTCAATCTGCTAATCTTATGTCATTGTCGATACCTTTCAATTTGCTGTAGATTAAACAAGTTGTTTAATCACAGATAAGTTATGATCAAGTAGTTGTGACTGTCCCATCTTTATTTCGAACATGATACCCAATTCTTTAGTCTGGTTGAGAACATGACAACCGTCTAGTGTTGAAGTACGATAAAGTGTACTCATTATAATCTGTAAAATAATCAGTGATTAGAAGGGCATCAAGCCTTAGAACCAACCCCCAAAATGGAATGCATAAAGAAGGCATGATCTTCCAACCCATCCCATGAGGCCAACATCTATCCAGGAAGGCAATAACTGTTCAGGGGGATAACACTTGCCCAAGATGCCACACAGTGGGACTGAACCTGAAACCATGCAGTTGGGAAGCAAACTTTTTAACCACACAACCACATCTGCATCAGTGCATTATTGCAATAAATATAAGTATTACAGGTATTTTACTAAATCACTTCTAATTAATTGTTTTGAAGATTAACTGAAATCCATCATTAATCTGAGTCATCAGATAATGTTAAGTTAAAAGAGGGGGATTAATGGTAAAACAATGAAAGGAAATCAATGATTTCAACAGTTCCAGCTATTTTAAGACATAACCATATGGACATTAATGGCAAAGATGATTCCATGATCTAAATATTCTTCAGTGAAAGGAAATCATTCAGTGATTGAGGAACGGATACCTGGAAAAGGAAGAAGAGTCTTGTGAATTTATTTATGGTAAAAGGTCATCCATTTGTAGCTCTTAATGTTTGTTTACTTCTGAATAAATCTTCATCAAAGATCTATAAATGCTCATCTTCATGATCTTTTTACTTGTTTCTGACAGTGGCCATACTGGGGCACAACTTTGAAGAATTTTTAGTCAAATGAATCCACCCCAATACTTTATTTTTTTCTTAAAGCCTGATAGATAGTCTATCATTCTCTTTTGCTAAGCCACTAGGTTACAGTGACATAAACAGAACAACACTGGTTGTTAAACAGTGGTGGGGGACATCCTCAAACACAAAGAGACATACACATATATATATATATACACACACACACACATGACAGGCTTTTTTCAGTTTCCGTCTATCAAATCTACTCACAAGGCTTTGGTTGGCCTAAGGTTAAAAAAAAATCATTTGCTCAAGGTACCATGTAGTAGAACTGAACCCAGAACCATGTGAGTGGGAAGCAGACTTCTTACCACACAGCCATGCTAAACATCATCATTGTTTTAATATCTTCTTTTATATACTTGCATGGGTTAGATGAAATTTATTAAGGTAGGCTTTTTAAGGCTGAGTGCTCTTCCTGTTACCAATCCTCACCTATTTCCAAGTAAGGCTCTTTCTGAATTACATTCTGTGTTCAAATTCTACCAAAGTCATCCTTTCAGAGTTGATGAAATAAGTACAGTTAAGCACTGGGGTTGATGTAATTGACTAGTCTCCTTGCCCAAAATTTCAGGCCTTGTGCCTATAGCAGAAAGGATTATTATTACTAACATTAATATTAAATTTTACTTCTCAGGGCTCTCAATCTTACTTCTTCACAGTTAATTCTGTGAGAATGGACAGCAACCTGTTATCA
Organism: Octopus bimaculoides; assembly: GCF_046866305.1. Classification (NCBI taxonomy): domain Eukaryota; kingdom Metazoa; phylum Mollusca; class Cephalopoda; order Octopoda; family Octopodidae; genus Octopus; species Octopus bimaculoides. Next base: position 74,663,880 of record NC_142929.1, on the reverse strand, counting down.
AAAGTCTTGCGGGGTCTCTTTCTATGAATTATAAGATTTGGTACTTAAATGTTAAGTATTGCGGAAGATATTTAATACCCAAGTACCAATCTCAAAATCCTCGCTGTTCCCAATGGAACAGTTTTTTGAGCATGTTCTACCCTCATGTCAATTCCAATTTCTGCGACATATTTCTCAATTATTATTATTATTCACTGAATTTTATTTTTGTCATTTCAGGCTATCTCGGTATGAAAAAACTAATGAAATGCTTCTCAATTTCAATCTTCTGTCTTCATCTCGCTACGAAGCAACGTGTCACAAGTTCAAGAAAGACACATTACTCCTGTACGAGATGAAAAAAGACCTTGATACAGTCTTTAAAAGAATCAGGTCAGTACTGATTTTCAATTGTTTTTTTTCTTTTGTTTTTTTTTATCAAAGTTCAAACAAGTTTAGAACAAGCCACAATGATAGCTTCCATGTAGTCACCAGACACACTAGAAATAGCAATCAAGAAAAGGACACCTCGGATAATGTATACACCACTTACCTCTTAAAAGCAATTTTAAAAGAGCCCATAATACGTAATGGTTGCTGCTGAAACTCCCTTTGATGAAGGATTCACGCATTTGAGGTTGATCTGGGTCCTCCCCCCTTTTTTTTAGTGACTCAACAGCAATAACAACAACCACAAGAAGAATTAGTGTACTTCAACAACAGATTTTCAGTCAATGTGAATTGCAATGTAATTGTGGAGAAATGCATAAAAATGCATAATTTTGTCAGGTCCTAAGGTTGTTGACATTTTAGATATCCCTGGTTAAAGGACCTCATAAACAGGAGTTAAGATTACTACTGAAGTGAAAAGTGTGTGTCTTGAATGATACACAAGCTGTGGCCATACTGGGGCACAGCCTATGTATCATCATTCAAATCGGCCCCAGTACTTATTTTCTTAAGTCTAGAATATTCTATTAGTCTTTTTTGCTAAACTGCTAAGTTACAGTGTTTGTTAACAAACCACCAGTTGTTGAGCACTGAGAGATGAACATGAAGATGTGTAAGCAGGTACATACACATTGTCATCATTGTTTAATTTCCATTTTCCATGCTGGCATGGTTTAGACCATTTGAACTTCCTAACACCAACCACTTTACAGAGTGTGTTGAGTGCTTTTTACATGCCACTTGCATGAATGCATTTTACGTGGCACCAGTACCTGTAAGACAAAAACCTTTAAGCTAGGAGAGGGAGTGGAGGCATGGACATAAAAGACATGCCTGTATGTATGGATGGCCGTAATTTTACTTAGCTTGACATGTCTTCTCAAGTGCAGCATATCGTCCCAAATGCTGGTCCTTTTGTCATCTCGTCAGTGAAGCCCAGTTTCTGGAGATCCTTTCTCACCACTTCATTCCACATCTTCCTGGGTCTACACCTTCCACAGGTTCCCTCTACAATTAGAGATCAGCATTTCATTATATACATATATGCATACATACACTATGGGGTTCAATATAGTTTCTCTTTACCAAGTACACTGACAAGGTGTTGGTCCATCTGAGGCTATAGTAGAAAGCACTTGACCAAGGCACCAAACAGTGGGACTAAACTTGAAACCACATTGATATGAAACTGATTTCTTAACCTCAGCTTTGCCTGCAACTAGAAACAGCTCAGCATAGCTACATTCCAATACTGAACTATGAAATCAAACTCTCAAAATCAGTCACCAAAAAGCAACAGGAGAGAAGCACAAAAGACAAGAATGCATACTTTCACCTTGACTGTAATCTTGACCACAACCCATTTTCATTCTATTAGATACTCTTTTACTCTTTTACTTGTTTCAGTCATTTGACTGCAGCCATGCTAGAGCACCGCCTTTCGTTGAGAAAATCGACCCCAGGTCTTATTCTTTGTAAGCCTAGTACTTATTCTATCGGTCTCTTTTTGCCGAACCACTAAGTTACGGGGACGTAAACATACCAGCATCGGTTGTCAAGCGATGGTGGTGGGACAAACACAGACACACATACATATATGTATATATATATATATATATATATATATATATATATATATATACAACGGGCTTCTTTCAGTTTCCGTCTACCAAATCCACTCACAAGGCTTTGGTCGCCCCGAGGCTATAGTAGAAGACACTTGCCCAAGGTGCCACGCAGTGGGACTGAACCCGGAACCACGTGGTTGGTAAGCAAGCTACTTAACACACAGCTACACATGCAATAGGGAAGTCTTAGGATCTGACAAAATTACAGACGTACACCTTGCATTCCTATGAACCTATCTACCTACACTTCCCATCTCCCCATCCTTAGTCCATGTTCCCTCTTATACTCACCTTCTTACACTTTGACTGTGTACTTTGACACCTCATCACCAACATTACTATTTTCTTTCCATCCACTCCTATATAATGTCAGGAAGCCATGTATCACCTTTGCTTGTCCTGTCATATTTTAACTTCTCAACGCTTGGCATAAAGTTACTTCTCCCTCTTCTACAACCCTATTCGGTCAAGGTCTTTTTTTTTTTTTTGTCTTGCAATTTTCTTGCTGATCTCACTAGTGCTGGTACCATAAAAAAAAACTACCCTGTATACTCGGTAATATGGTTGGTGTCAGGAAGGGCATCCAGCTCTAGAAACAATGGGCAAGCAGTCATTGGGGCATGATGGACAAATTGACAGGGTCTGATGAATCCAAGGATCCATCAGATCTTGTCAAACTGTCCAACCCATGCCAGTAGAAGATAGATGAATAATGATGATGACCCCCAAAAACCTCTTAGTTCTGAAGGTTTTACATTCACCATTGTTTTCACTTACTCCAATATCAAGCTAATGAGAGAGTCTGTCCATGGGTCATAGATGTGCTAGAAATAGTAGCCAAACTTCCCTCAAATCATACCTAATTTGAATAATGTATTCCTGATTTCCTTGTACCTAGGAAAAAGATAGGATGATCATAGAAGATCAATACGTTTGATCATATTTTTGATCAGGGCTGAATGGCAGTTTAAATGTAACTGCCATGATTGGACCTCCATGTGGCATAACCTTCTAGAAATATCAGCCAAATATATATCAAATCATACGAAGCCATTAATAAATAAGAATATATTGGATAACATAGTCCTAGGTACACTATACTTCGAAAATAAAATGGTATGGCCACAGCTAAAACACCTTTTGTTCTTAGGTCTTCTCCATCATGTAGTATGATCATCAGTATTCAGGTCTAAATCCATTGTTATATATCGTTAAGAATCGCTTGATGTGCTTTTGTGAAATAGCATAAAACAGTATCCTACCCTGTCTGGATTTATAGAAAGTTTTCATAAAGTGACCCTATGCAGAATTTTATCTGTTCCAGGCGTTACTACTCATAATCTAATACAAGGGAGGCAACTCTGCTTCTTGCTTTTGTGAGTTGACATAAATGAAAGTAAATATATATATATGGGAGAATATACGAAAAAACAACAACGGACGAGGACAGGTGGTGTAAATAACAAAAGGATGTATTAGTATGACGCTCGGGAATACGGAAAGTCTTTGACGTTTCGAGCTACGCTCTTCAACAGAAAGAATACGGAGACAAGGAGAAAAAAAATTGAAAAAATTATATATATATATATATATATATATATATGGGAGAATATACGAAGAAAAAACAACAACAGACGAGGACAGGTGGTGTAAACAACAAAAGGATGTATTAGTTTGACGCTCGGGAATACAGAAAGTCTTTAACATTTTGAGCTACGCTCTTCAACAGAAAGAATATGGAGAAAAAAAATTGAATGGTGTTTGGTCAACGATCTATCGTGGCTTCTGATATATATATATATATATATGGCGATGAATAAGGCGAGTTGTTACAATGTTAGATAGAAGACCTTATAGTATTTGTTGTTGTACTTGGGGATGGTCATATTGCCAGTTTAGCCAATAAAAACACACGCACTGTATATTTGGTGTTAATTTGCTTCAGCTTTATATTACATTATATTACATTAATCCTATTTCGGCCAGAGTTCTTTCGTCACACTTCTGTGACCTCATCAGTGGTCCTTTGCTTTCTTCTTTCTTATGTGTGTCTCACCTTGCTAACTATCAGCCATTATAGTATTTGTTTAAACTTTTTGCCCTTTGAGTGCAAACTTGCCGAGTTCAGCTTTACTTTACACTCTTTCAGGGTCAATAAAGACAGTGTCAGTCCAGGACAATGAGTTAGTGTAACTGTTAGCGAGACATACATAGATTTGTGCAACCGAATATACTGGAGCACACAATTATAAAACATTGCCTCAATAATATATATATATATATTCATTCTTCCATGCTAGCATGGAAGAATGAATGTAAGAACAAAGAAATAATCGTTTTTCTGTCTTTTTTTTTTTTTTCCATCTTGCGTAATGTGTGTACTTTGAGCTTTCTTCGCTGTTTTTCTTTACTTGATATGTATCTTCCCTCCAGCCATTCTCCTTTTCTTTCACCTTTCCTGACGAGTTATAGTGCACTGTATACAATAATCTCATTATTATTATTTTCATTATTATGCTACATTGGTGCAAGTAGTACAACTCTCGAGTAGCTATGATTGTGAGTTCAATTTGTGTTAAAGTTACATGTGGAATTTTAAAGAGGGTAGTGAAAAGGCAGTGAACTGGCAGGATCGTTAGCATGCCAAGCAAAATGCTTAATAGCATCACATCCATCTTTGCCTTGTGCCTATAGTAGAAAGGATTATTATTTTTATTAAGGTGACCAGCTGGCAGAAGCATTAGCATGCTGGGCAAAATGCAGAGCAGTATTTCATCTGTCTTTATGTTCTGAGTTCAAATTCCACTGAGGTCGACTTTGCCTTTCATCCTTTCAGGATCAATAAATTAAGTATCAGTTGTGTACTGAGGTCAATCTAATCGACTGGCCCCTTCCCTCAAAATTTCAGGCTTTGTGCCTAGAGTAGAAAAGATTATTATTATTATTATTATTATTATTATTGAGTGAAAGACCAGTGCATACGATCAAAGTGACACTGGGGTACAAATATATGAAGCCAATCCATCACGACTACCCATCTGATAAGGGTACACCAGGCACATGATGGGGTAGGAAAGAACTAAGTCAAAAGTGTAAAGATTTACTCTTGTCAGTTATGAGTTGAATGATATAATTTTTCAATGCAGCTAGATAATGTTGATGGTGATGAGTTAAATGCTTCTATGAGTCAGATAGAATTTGTTGAGGCAGATTTTCTAAGGCCAAGATGCCCTTCTTGTTGCTAGCCCTTGCATGTTCCTAAACAAAACAATATTTCCTCATGGCCAGACATGTTTTTATGAAAGATTGGAGACAAATGACATACCTTGTACAATAGTGACACTTATTTATGACTATTACATGATACCCAGATGAGAGGCGCGCACACACACACACACACACACACCAGTAATGTTTAAGATCCATCTTCTATGCTGGCATTAGGGGATGAAGAGAAATAACCCAGAAATCAAGCCAAAACAGACTATGAAACCTGGTGCAGCCCCTGGCCTTGCCCAATTCCTGACAAGCCACCCAACATGGAAAATGGATGTTAAATGATGATGATGATATGATGTGCAGCAGTGTAACAAATAATAAAAATTCAGTAACTAATGATTCCTACAAGAGGATCAGAAGAAAAATATTCCAAGTTCTTATGTGTAAGTCTTTTTATTTATTTATTTATTTTCAGAAATCTGAAACAGAGATTAAACAAAATATACCCTGAAGCCTTCTCAGGTATGATTTTTATTATTATTTGCAGACAAAATGCTTAGCAGCATTTCTTCCACTTCTTTATGTTCTGAGTTCAAATTCCACTGGGGTCAGTTTTACCTTTCATTCTTTTGGGACCAATAAAATACCAGTTGAGCACTGGGTTCAGTGTAATCAGCTTACCCACTAAAATTGCTGGACTTGTGCCGAAATTTGAAACAACAACAATTATTATTACCATTAATCTTATGTTGAGTTCAAATTCCACCAAGACCAACTTTGCCTTTCATCCTTTCAAGGTCAATAAAATAAGTACCAGTTATGCATTGAGGTCGATGTAATCAACTAGCATCCTCCCCCACAATTTCAGTCCTTTTGCCTATAGTAGAAAGTATTATTTTTATTATTTATAACTGTTTTAGATGAAAGCATGACTGTATGATTAAGAAGTTTATTTCCCAACCACTTACTTTCAGGCTGCATCTCACTGCATGGCATCTTGAGCAAGGTTCTACTATAACCCTGGGCCAACCAAAGACTTATGACTAGGTCTGGTAGACAGAAACTGAGTGATGCTTATAGTATGTATGTGTGTGTATATACTACAGTGTGTATGTGTGAGTTTCTCATCTTCACATCACATAATAGTTCTAAACAAGTATCACTGCCATACAAGTGGCATCATTCCATGAAATCATGTCTGGCCATAGGGGAAATATTACCTTGCTTAGATACAAGTGAGGGTTGGTGACAGGAAGAGCACCCGGTTATAATCTACCTCATCAAATTTCATCTAACCCATGCAAGCATGGAACAGTGGACATTATAAAGATGATGATGGTACATACAAGTCCATACACAAACACACACATACATGTGTGTGCATGTGTGTATGAAGCTTGTTTTGCAGCCAAGTGGATTTGGGTTCAGTCCCATTGCATGGCACCTTGAGGAAGTGTCTTCAACTATAAATCCAGGTGACCAATGCCTTATGAGTGAATTTTGTGGGCAGAAGCTGTGTAGAAACACATCATGCATAGAGATAGAGAGATAGATATACATATATACACACACACACACACATATATATATTTATATATATATTTTCTTCCCAAGTATCAAACTAATACACTTGCTTGTTGTTCCCTCACCTGTCTTTGTCTTTTGCTTTCTGTAAATTTGGACTCTGTGTGTGTGTGTGTCCCACACCATGCCAGCATGAAGTAGTGACCATAAAATAATAATGATGAGTTTAACTTCTTTGATCTTCTGTTAAAACTGAAACATATCATAATAGAATGATCTTAGTTTTTTAAGAACTCACAAAAACTGCCATTTTCACTTGTTATTTCTTAACAGTCCTCTCTTATCCTGTCTGTTATTATGATGAATAGAAATGCTTTCCTTTCCTTTGTTTTTTTCTTTACACACTTCTGTGATTTGGTTACTGACATTGATGCAGAAGAATCATGGCAGAACTTAAGAACTTTTTACCACATCATGATAAATTAAATACACTTATCTTCATCATTGTCATTTTTAATGTCCACTTTTCCATGTTTGCATAGGACAGACAGAATTTGTTGAGGCCAGATGCTCTTCCTGTCATCAACTCTAACCTGTTTCCAAGTAAAGTAATGTCTCTTCTTGGCTAGACATGTTTTCATGGAAATGAAAACCACAGCTTGTATGATGGTGATGCTTTCTTACAGCTATTATTTAAAGTCAAAACAAGAACACACACACAAAGATACACACACGTACTTCTTTGATTTTCTGTCTACCAAATCCACTCACAAAACTTTGGTTGATCCAGTGCTATTGTAGAAGACACTTGGCCCAAGTGACATGCATTGAGACTGAACCTGGAACTATGTGGTTGGGGAATGAACTTCTTAATCACACAATCATGTCTGTTAACAAAAAGTGAAAACTAAGGATTTCATGTGTTCTTAAATATCTCCAATGTCTGTTCCTTGATATAACTGCAATATATTGGTTCGTAGCAATGTAAAAGTATACTTTTAGTGATACAAATCTATGACTCGGTCACCAACTTTGTGTCATTTATATCACTTGTGTCTTGAACAATGATAAACACCACAATAATCACTTTTGCCTCCTTTGATAATCTTGAAGTCCATAATCATATTAAAGAGTCCTTTTCCAATTTGTCTGCTGGTGCCATGAGAAATGTTTCTAGATCATAAGGAGAAAGAATATCATTCTCAAGAATCATACATTTTGTAATGTGCTTGTTTTTTTGTTTTTCTTTTCCTGCATCTAATATATTACATGCATACACTCTTCAGTTCTATTTTCTCTCTACCTCGCTGTTTATATATAAACAGGCATACACGTATTGTTCTTCTTTAGGGTTTTGCTCAAGGCAGTTGCATTTTTTTTTTCAGCATAATTCCATTTTTATATTACTGAATTCTTTTAAATATTTCTTATCTCATATATCACTAATTTCAATGTTTGGAAAATTAAATCATTTATATATATATATATATATATATATATATATATATATATATATATATATATATATATATATACACACACACACACATATATATATATGTATGTATGTATGATCGAAGAAAATGCCGTTTCCATCAGAATAAATCACCCGTCATTTCCACTATAAAAATTAATGAACCGAGGCAGTGCAGAGTTACCTACCCTGCATTGTACATGATGGCTTTTTTTTTTTTTTTTTGCTCTCTTGTATTCGGGTCTCTTACATATAACTCGTATAGAGTGTTTCATTGCAATATTTGTAATTCTAAGTAAGCATATGTGACTTAAAAGTGAGTACATTTCACTTACATCGTTTTTTTTTTGTTTTGTAATGACACATTCGATAATATATCCGTTCACTGTGAGATCGAAATTTTCACTGTAGTTTGAACTATCTGTTAGTATATTCACTTCTTTTTCATTCCTTACAGGAATAATTCTCGACTTCTCGTGTATAAAATACACAGCAATAGCAGGACTTTCCTTGCCAAATATTTGTGCACGAGTAAGGTTTGCTGAAATCATAGATAGAGACAATTCAGTATTCGGCATTCCTATAGAGTCGGAAATTAATCTAGTATGCCGAAAGCAGTAATTTCTTCGGATCTCTGTTTTAAGCATAGTAAATTACAGAGTAGGGGTGAGAGTTTTATTTCTACCACCTCCCGTAATTATTTTTCCAGTTTTAACTTGTTGGATTTATGAGATACTGTGTTGTTAATCTTTGATTTTAGGTGTGCGTGTGTATTAGAGAATAAAACCAAAACAATCCTGGAAAATACAAAAATAGAGTTGGATATCTCAAGTATGCAAAACGAATATTTAAATCTTTAAAAATCACTTATTAAATGTCATTATTTGAAAATAATTCCAAATTCCGCCCCCTTTATTTTTCTTTTCTTTTTTTCTTGTTTAAGCTTTAAACATTATTACTTTTAGTACAGCAGATAATTCGTAACTATGTCCTGTAGGATCACCCAGTATTCTTAGAAAATTAGTTTTAGATACATTAATCATACTTGTCTCTCATAAAAATATAAATATAATTAAATAACAAATAGAAGGTAGTAATCACAACCATATGATGAGCTTTTTGATTTGTTAATGAAAATATAATTAATAATTAACCAGCCAAGTTCATATTGTTGTGATTAATAATAATGTTATGGTGGTTTCGTGTTTCTGTTTTTTATGAAATAAATCACTTTGAAATCTCTCCTCACTTTAAACTGGAAGTCGCGTCTGTGTACAACAGTTGTTCACCGACTGTATTTAAAGTCCAACCATGGCTGTCCCTCCACTGGATGATAAGTTTATATAATCTGTTCCCTATGTACGTTTGTGGTTGTTTGTTACTTTTGCATTGGATGTTCAAAGTGCAATTGGTTGCTGAAATACAACGGATCAGCCTTATGGCTAAGATCAATATCTTATCATCATCGTCATTATTACATATTGGTTTCAAATTATGGCACAAGGCCAGCAAGTTCGTGGGGAGGGTGACTACTCGATTACATCGACCTCAGTGCTCAACTAGTACTTATTTTATCGATCCCAAAAGGATGAAGTCAAAGTCGACGGTGAAATTTGAACTCAACGTAAAAACAGACGAAATGCCGCTATGTATTTTGCCGTGGTGCGCTAACGATTTTACCAACTATATATTAATGAGGGTTAATTTCACTCTTTAAGAAAAAAGCCATCTTGTTTTGTGTTATTTATCCACCTTATCTCCATTAAGTCGGAGGAGCTAGTCGTGTTTTCTAACATCCGCGTAACTTTAACTAACACGAGGAGCGAAGTCAACCTGTTATATATATATTTGGGTGTGTGTGTTTAAGTGAAGTTATTATATGTATGTATAGAAAGTGTGTCAATAGCCAGCTGGAGGAGATGTCTTCCTGGGGCTACAAGCTACAGTAGCATCAACCCTTAAAGGTTAACCACATTCAGGTGGCAAATACACTTCACGACATCGTGCAGCTACTGTTTATACCTCACTCAGAGATTTATTATTGCTTGTTTCCACTTTTTCGAGATTGGTGACTTTTCGTCACTGGAAAAAGTATATATATATCTATATCATCATCATCATCATCATCATCATCATCATCATCGTTTAACGTCCGCTTTCCATGCTAGCATGGGTTGGACGATTTGACTGAGGACTGGTGAAACCGGATGGCTACACCAGGCTCCAATCTGATTTGGCAGAGTTTCTACAGCTGGATGCCCTTCCTAACGCCAGAGAGTGTAGTGGGTGCTTTTACGTGTCACCCGCACGAGGCCAGTCAGGCGGTACTGGCAACGGCCACGCTCAAATGGTGTATTTTATGTGCCACCCGCACAAGAGTCAGTCCAGGGGCACTGGTAACGATCTCGCTCGAAAGTCCATTACACATGCCACGGGCACAAGTGCCAGAAAGGAAACGCTGGGCACAGGTGCCATCCGGATTTCGCTTTCGCTTGCCCCAATAAGTCTTCGCAATATATATATATATTTGCATTGAGAACCACTTTCCATCGCCAACCGGTGGTTGTCACACACTGATGACGGGTCAATACCCAGAAACTCGGGTCCGTGTGTATCACGTCAGGCTGGAGATGGGAAAGATGACTTCCCTTTGCAAATATTATATATATATATAATTTAACATTAAATTGAAGGATCACTCAATTCTTTTCTTAAAATACGTTTATTACATTTTACCAAGGTTTACATTTTGATGACGAAACTTCAAAGTCATTGTTAGCATTTTTGTTGAATATTAAGCTTGCTTTCCAACCATGTGGTCTTAGGTTCAGTCCATTTGCACATCACCTTGGGAAAATGTTTTTCGTTACCTCTCTGAGTTGACGAAAGCCTTGTGAGTGAATTTAATGGATGGAAACTGAAAGGAGTCCATCTTTGTGTTGAGTTTGTCCCCACCACCGCTTGGTAAACCTGTGTTGGTTTGTTTACGTCCCAGTAATGTAGCGCTTCGGGGATCAATGTGTTCAAATAAACCCATCATTATGGTGCCCCAGTGACTGAAACAAGTAAAAGAAAAGAAAATTACACATATGTATGAAGGTGAGCGTTTGATTGCTTCCCTTCGATGCCTTCATGAATTACCTCTCTTGTATAATTTCTGATTGTCTAATTAAAATTGAAATTTAAAAACTATTCATTAAAGTAAAGAAGATCACTCAACCCACTTCAAAGATCTATTTTGTTGTTAAGATATCCAAATATCTAAATCTAAGCTTCATGTCTATTTTGTTTTCCCTGTAGGAATTCTCTTTGTATAGATATAAGGTGTGTGCGTACATTTGTAAATATGTATACGTGTTCATCCGTATGTATATTTATGCTTACAGATATTCTATGGCCAGAGGCCCTTCTTGTTTCCAACTTTCGCCTATTTTCAAGTAAGGTAATATTTCCCTATGGCCGGACATGTTTACAAGGAAGATAAGAAATGGACACTGCTTGTATGACAGTGATGCTCATCTACAAGCATCACATTATGTCAAGACAAGGAGATAGTTAACAAACATACACACAAACACATAATCTCCCTCTCATGCACACACACAGAGTGGTCTTCTTTCAGTTTCTGTTTATCAAATCAAATCACAAGATTTTGGTTGGCCCTGGGGCTAGAGTAGACACTTGCCCAAAGTGCCTCTCAGTGGGACTGAATTGCAAACTATGTGAATAGGAAGCAAACTTCTTTACTACAGGGCTATAAGGTATCCTCCCAATCCTTTCTGTCAAGGAGCATAGGCTCAAAATGTTAAAGACTTTTTTATTCTCTTTGAGCATTAAACAAATACACCTGCTTGTTGTTCCTTCACCTGTCTTCATCTTTTGTTTTCTGTAAATTTGAACTGTATATTTTGAAATGTCTTCAACCATGAAAGAAAAGTAGACCAGTCTTGGCATTGAAGAAATATATTATCTTTGTCATATTACCTCCATCATCATTACCTCTACTATCATTATTGTTCTCACCATCACATCATTGTTATTATCTCTGTGCAATAATCTAAATCTGTATCGATATTGATATTCTTTGAGAAGAATAAAGTAATAAAAACAAAATTCCAACTGTTGTTTAGAAACTAGGTGACAAAATCAGTTCACTGTGAAGGTACCACAATGTTGACATCAGCTTTATAAATGTTAAATCAGAAAACAATCAAAACAAATGCTTACATTATCTCATTTTTTACCAAGTGACTTGGTAACATGACTTGGCATTAATTAGTTTAGTGATTTGACGAGAACTTTTGTTTATTTTACATGACCGTAAACTGTGTCTAGATAACACAGTTTATCTAGACACTGAAGCTTTGTTTTCATATGTTTTGTTCCTGCCATGTTAGTTTGTTCTTAATTGTTTCAACTTCTGTTTCAGCTTGCAACGAAATGAATGCCACAGAGAACAAAGATGAGGACAACAATATCGGCTCAAACCTGTCAAACTGAATATGAAACTGAAATAACACAGGACAGGTTGGGGGCCCATTCAGCTCCCTCCAAATTAACTAAAGCATCAAGCTGTGTATAGTTTAATATAAAGCAACTGTGATGTACCGAACGGTCATATTTAATGTATAGCTTCTGTCTTGTAGCGATTAGTGTAATGGTCAATGTGTCTTAAATTTCAGTAATTATTTGTCTCTCTTAACTGAGATTTCTAGAATATTCATTGGTCATTATGAAGGATTCAAAATTTTTTTTGTAATGAGATAAAAAACCAAGGCTGTGTAGATTTTAGGACATTTATAAATAGAAGGTCTTACAGCTGCTTCCAGGATATCCTGGAAACAGCTGTAAGACCTATTTATAAATGTTCTAAAATCTACACAGCCTTGGTTTTTTATCTCATTACAAAAAACAATTTTTTATATACACATGCTGATATGTGACCTATGTTGGACCCCTTAATCGCATAATCACCGAACCTGGAACTTAACTATGGTCTATCCATAGCACTTATTCAGCATTACCTGACACCTTTGGGTCTCACTGTCACCATTACCTCTCATAACCTCCTATATATATATATATATATATATATATATATATGTGACAGGTTTACACACATATATATGTAGTTGTGTGTTTGTGTGTCTTTGTGTTGGTCCTCCACATCACTTGACTGCTGGTGTGTATTTTTTTACATTCCCATAACTTAGTAATTCAGCAAAAGAGATCAATAAGTACCAGATTTAAAAATGAATATTGGAGCTGATTTCATCAACTAAGCTCTTTGTGACACTACTCCAGCATGGCCACATTCCAATGACTGAAACAAGTAAAAGGTAAAAATATATTTTTTGCCAATACATGTTCAACCCGTTTGTTACTATACTTCTGCCAAAATACACTGTCTGATTCAATTAATTTTGAAAATAATGAAGAATTTTGTAAAATATTTTGCTGTTATTAATCTGGTATTTGGAACTTAAATTAACATGAAATTTTGAAAGAAGTTTTTCATTTAAATTACTTATAGAACCAGGAGGAGGTCTCCAGCGGGTTGATATTAAAACAGTTAAACTGAGGTTTAAAAGACTTAAATAGTTTGGTTGTCTAAAATCAACCCTCATGTATTAATTTTCTCACTCTACCCCCACCCCATTCCCAATCCAGATATTCAAATGAAGTTGCTTCATTAAGCCTTGTCCTGAGGAATTAAAATATCATATTTGCTCCTTGTTAGTTTTATTGATGCCTTCATCATTTATGTATAGAAAGTTTTTAAAAAATGATGAGGCATTGAAACAGGGGGGGAAAATGGAGTTTATTTACAAGTGTAGATACAACTGGGTGGTTAAGAAGCTCACTTTGCAATCATGTAGTTTCAGGTTCAGTTCTGATGCACAGCACCTTGGATAAGTGTTTACTTCAGCCCTGGATTGACCAATGCTTTGTGAATAAATTTGGTAGAGAGAAACTATATGGAAACCTGTTATATATGTGTTTGTGTTTGCCTTTCATCACTTGACAACCAGTGTTGGTTTGGCAAAAGAGACCAATAGAATAAATACCAAACTGTAAAAAAAAAAATAAATAAAAGAAAAATATGTAGTGGAGATTATTTGTTCAAATGAACCCTTCAAGACTACTCCAGCATGGCCACAGTCCAATGACTAAAACAAATGAAAGATAATAGACCCCCACCAAACATGAATAAGAAATAGTCACTTTGAATACATCACGATCATTGTTTTAACATCCACTTTCCCAAACGTGCATGTTTCAAATGAGTGTCTGTCTGGCTGTAGAAAATTCTGTCTCGGGGGAACCTTGTCTGACACAAACAAACATGGAATAGTAGATGTTACAACAACTAGTATGGTGATGATGATATTCAAATTTCAAAAAGACCATGCAAGCATGAAATTATAATGTAAAAAAATTTTTTTTTTTTTAAAGAAAAACAAAAGAACATGTAAAATTATTTTTTTAAATATCAGTTACAAATGATGAGAAATTTTATTAACCATGTTGAACTCTGCAAGATTTGAACTAAAAGTATAAAGCAGAAGAACAAATACCAACTCAAATACCCACAAGTCTACCAAAATTATTATTTAAAGGTTTGTACAAATGTGTTACATTTGGAATCAATGTCTTTGATACTGTGTCTCATCTAGTTTCCTTGGGTATCAAGGACTTTTCAAACTCTGCTTGCTGTTCCTCATAAAACAGATTTCTGTATTAATGCTGTTAGTTTTCATGCCAGCTGTTTGTGATGGACAACCAATGAATTTGATGTGTAGCTGTTTGTCATCATCGGCATTTAACGTCTGCTTTCCATGCTGGCATGGGTTGGACAGTTTGACTAAAAACTGGTAAGCTGGAGGGGCTGCACCAGGTTCCAATCTGATTTGGCAAGGTTTCTATGGCTGGATGCCCTTCCTAACACCAGCCACTCTGAGAGTGTAGTGAGTGTTTTTTACGTGCCACTGGCACCAGCCACAACTATAGTCTCACTTGGCTTGACAGGTTAACACTAGTACAGTATATCTCTAAGGGTCTGGTTACCTGTCACTGCCTTCATTGGTTAGTTTTCTTTATGACATCAGCATACAATTTGAATGAGCCAGTTTTTGATTATGAAAATTTTTCTAATTTGAAAAACTAGTCTGGGGTTTGAATTATGGAATATACCTGCTATAGAAAATTCTGCTTCTGGGCCGAACATGCAAGCTATCTTTATTTTCTGATCTTTTTATTTGATATGTCTATCAGAAGTTTTTTCTTTTTTGATGATCCTTGACAATGATATCTGGTCAGTTATCTTTGATCTCCCTCTCTATATTGGTATATCCGAAAATATGATTGCCTTGTTTCTGAGACATTTTCTAGTGTAAGTCTCTTCAATCTCTTTCATAGTGCCAGCTTAACTTCCAGTGTAAGTCCCAACTATGTCATGTCTGGGTTCTGTGGATGTATTCTTTCTTGGCTAAGGCTGAGCAACCACAGTTAATGATGTTAATTGTTTCTTCCCCATCTCTACATATCCTGTCTATATTTACTGTATTCTGCTTCATTGTGTGCTTTTGGTAGTTTCTGATTAGGGGCTTTGATCCTGTACTACAGTTAGACTCAGCTCTGATTCCCCATATTTTACAACACTGTAAAATATTTCTGGACAAGAATTAATGGATGGGATATATCATGCATATATACATAATAATGACTGATTGTCTTATAACATATTTAAGTCCAATCCTGTTAAAATGTTTGGTCAAAGGTGTCAGTACCTGAGAGAAAAGCTGTGTTGACGAGGAGAAATGATGGAAAATTCATCTAATGGATATAGTTTTTGTTTTAAAAATAATTCCCTCTTTTACCTATATCTGCCAAATTGTTTGGTATTTACCCATAACATCATGTGTCTTCTCATTACTTGTGCTACCTTACTCATGGTTGGTATTTCCAGGATCTATATTTAGAGAATACTGTCAAAAACTTCCTAGTTGTCAATGTATGCCATGATCAGACTTTTTTCGATCAGCAGTCCTCAATTATAGCTTCTACATTCCCTCTGCTCTTCTTGAAAGAAGATTTTTTTTTTCTCGTGTGTAAATTCACCTTCTGTAATATTACAGTTAAGGTTGTTTGAAAGCCAGTTAAAGGTCCATAGTTTTTAAGGTTTATTTTTTCTTTAATGTTGGGGGATTAAAATGGTTTTCCTCTCAGTCAGTTGTCTCTAACTCCATCAGTAGCTCATTAACCATTCTCTGCTAGCACCTTAAGGGGTCTCTGTTAAATATTTTAACCAGAAGTTAGAAATCTTTAAGTCCTACTACTTTCCAATTTGTTTGTCTTTTACAAAACCTAGGTTACTACTTCTACTATGGCCAACCACAATTGTTTATTCAGATGTTATGGTTGATGTATTAAGCAATCTTTTTCATGGCAATTCCTTTGTTATTAACCAACCTCCTTCCATTGTAGTTTGTGCAGCTTTGACTTGTATTCTTACAAACTTCTTGATAAAATCATTTTGGAATTGGAGTCAAGGTATTTGTTTTGCTCAGAAATATATTGTCATTTTCTGTACCAATGGATTCTTTATTAATTAAGGCAGCACATTCCAGAGTGACTTTAGATCTGTTGTTGCATTGAGAAGGGTTTGGGGATCTTTGACACTGACTTGGAGAGGATGTTCCTAAGTTGGATTCCAGCTTCAAGATCAGTTTCCTCCAGTTTTCCCCACTGTATATGTTTTGTTTTTCCTCATAGTCTTCTTGGGACACAGTGAAGGTGGTCCTTTCAAACCCATCATCCCCTGACAGTTAAATGGACCAGACTTGAACCTTTCATTGATTTTATACAATATTTTATTGATTTATTGTTGCAGATGAACTTTTTCAGTGTTTATTTGTCTGTTCTGGATCAAGCACCAGTAGAAGATTCCTTAAAGATCCTTGTCAGCTATAACTTTGTCAGATATGTCAGCAATGTTTTAGTCCTTCCTTGCCTATCATTTCAAATGGATTGATGTTGGCATCAACATTGGCCAAGCCTGTAGTAATCCCAAAAGATTGCCCCTTATCACAGAACAAGAATGGTTTTAGGATAGTGAAGGATAAAAGGAGTTGACTATGTCAACCTGATAAGGACTCAACTTTCAGCAAGACATTAATGTAGTAGCCCACCTTCTTTAGCCCCATTATGTCCAGTGGAGTGAACCCATGCCATCTGCTA
The DNA here is from genome assembly GCF_046866305.1 of Octopus bimaculoides. NCBI lineage: Eukaryota > Metazoa > Mollusca > Cephalopoda > Octopoda > Octopodidae > Octopus > Octopus bimaculoides. The sequence continues at coordinate 74,646,366 of NC_142929.1, read as the reverse complement.
GGAGGAGCATCCTGGCACTTGAAACTGGTCTCAGGTTGGAGACTTGTTTCCCAAGTTTTGCCAGTATATCTCTTTATTCCTTTATAATCTTGCTGAGATAGGCTCTGGTGGCAGGTGAAGTTCCCATCACCTATTCTGTTATGATGGGATGGAGGAATATCCTAGAACAAGTGGTCATTTTCAGTGAACACTGGACAGAAAGCAACCAATTCAGTGAGCCCCAATATAGAGATATCTGTTTGAAGTTGTGTGAAAGAGAGTCTTGGCCAAGAGTGAGGAAGTCTCTTAAGTTGTGTATATTGGAGTAGAGGGATCCCTAATCTTTGTTATTTGTGTGGTTTCTGTAGCAATGTATAGATGAAACACAATGAGCATGATGTCCCTAGTGAAAAGGCAGAGGTAGGAGTGGTTGGTCAACTGGGAAAGGATAGTGGCCTCATTTGCATTTGCTAACAGTTGATTAAGGAATTTAGTCAAAAATACTGCAACTAAACCAGCAAGCCCATCCCTTCTGCATTTCATGTTTTTCTTACCTCCAAATTTTGTTAGTGTGTTGTTGTCGACGAATTCTCTTAGTGTATGTCAGTTTCTATTGAACCATACATTAAGAGAACATTCTAGGAAAATCTTTGTTGACTACAACTCCCTAGGACATGTTGGTGTAAGATTTTCTTGACTATCATCATCATTATTATTAAGGTGGTGAGCTGGCAAAACCATTACAACACCAGATAAAATGCTTGGTTAATACAGTTCTATATTTAAGAGATGAGGAATTATGTACATTATTTACATTCAATGGTTGTTTGTCCTTATCTTGTTTGTTGTTAACACAACGTTTCAGCTGATATACCCTCCAGCCTTCATCAGGTGTCTTGGGAAAATTTCGAACCTAGGTACCTTTCCTAAGGTATTTTTTTTATATTGTTATTGTTCAGGTCACTGCCTGGAATCGAACTCGGAATCTTGGGGTTAGTAGCCCGCACTCTTAACCACTACACCATATGCCAATGGGCATATGGCGTAGAACCCAGGTTCGAAATTTCCCCAAGAGGGTTTATCAGCCGAAACGTGTTAACAACAAAGAAGGTGAGGACATATCTGTTAAATGTAAATAATGTAAAATACTCAGTGATGTTTCTCCCAACTGATTACATTTTGATTTCAAATCCTTGTCATGGTCAACTTTGCCTTTCATTCCACCCTTAGAAATGCTAGTCTTGTGTCTTAATCAGAAACCATTATTAATGAAAAAAATAAAAAGCAGCAAGCTGGTAAAATCATAATGGTGTTGGAATGATACGTTTTGTGGTATTTGTTCTGGTTGTTTACATTCTGAGTTCAAATTATCCCTTAGCGGTGAATAAAATGTAGTGCTGGGGTTGTTCAAATCCTCAAACATCTTCCCCTCAAAATTGCAGACATTGTGGTAATATTTGAAACCATTATTACTATTGTGAATATTGACTGTTACTGCATGTAGACATGTTTTTCTATCTCTGACCTGGAGTTATTACTAAGCATTATCAAATAAAAATAGTTTTGAAGTACTTGCTAAAATGGATTTGTTAACTGGTGGATGTCTGGCCACACTTTGGATGGGAGAAGACATTAATATGGTTTGTCTTTACAGACTTTACATTTTGCTTTTATATTTAGATAAACATTATCACAAAATATCTACGAAACAAAAAAACAATTTGCTCCCCATAAAAAAAACACAGAAATAATACACTCTCATACAAAGACAGAAAGACAGGACATAAACAAATTATACTACAGAATGAATGTTTGGAACAGACAGAAAGAAATAATGAACATTTAATGGAAAAAGAAATTATTTTAAATGATAGTTATAACAACACTTGCACCAAGGCATATGTATTAATCAAGAAGAATAAGAGGTGCATTCAAAACTTTTATTTAATCACCTTCAAAATACTTTCCTTAGTAGTTCACACACTTCTCCTGGCAGTTCTGCCACAGCTGGTAACACCTCTGGAATGATATAGAGCTCTGCCGTTGCTTTTCTCATAATTTCCTTACATGACTCAAATCGCTTCCCTTTCAGTATGGTTTTCATTTTGGGGAAGAGCCACAAGTATTGTTGTACTTGACCTGGAAAGCTTGGATTATGTGGGCAGAATGAGCGGGTACATTGTCGTCGTGAAGTTGCCAATTCTTCGCCACCCACCTGTCAGGCCACGTTCAACACACAGCATTATGCAGACGACATATAACCTCCTGGTAGTGTTTCTTATTGATTGTCTAACCTTATGAGTCAAAGAAACAGGTCAACATTATCTTTACATTGCTGCAAACCTGTCATGCATATTTTGACCTTGGTGGGGACAGATGCTTCCATTGTGAGGACTGGAACTTGGTTTCTGGGTCATAGCCATAAACCCATGTCTCATCACCAGTGATGATGGTTTTCATGAAGTTGGATTGCAGTTTGCTGTGTAACATATCCTGAGCGATTTCCATGTGGAGTTTTTTCTGTTCCACCAGCACCTTGGAGACGAAGGAATGAATTTTGCCAGCACTTTCTGCATGCACGAATCGTCTGTTAAAATGAAGTACACTAATCCTGTGCTTATTCCCACTTCATGAGCAATTTCCTGGATTGTTACACGACAGTCTCCAAGACTATTCGCCGAACCTTCTCAATCGACTCCTTGTTTTGGCTTGTGGATGGCCTACCAGCGCGTTCATCGCTCTTCACTGCGGTGAGGCTGTGTTTGAAGTGGTTGCACCATTCCTTGAACTGAGTTTTGACCATTGCATCATCGCCAAAAACCTGCTGAATCTTCTGGATGGTTTGAGTTTGAGTATCACCAAAGTTTTGGCAATACTTGATGCAATATCTCTCTTCGGTGTGTTCAGTCATTATGTGGAAACAAAAATCCAGCGAGCACACACTACAGCCTACCGGCACGAAAAATTTTATGCATGCGCAGGAAGAGTGGTGTTACCTTCCACCCAAAGGATTTTGCCCACGCAGCATTTGTTTTGGCGGTAAAAAATACGATCGGATACTTTTTGAACGCACCTCATAGTAGTCCTAGAGAAGCTAGTTTTACCTTTTGTTACACGGATTTGTTTTAAATGTGACAAAATTTCTAGATATAAGACTCAACTTGTGCAAAACCAGACGGTGTCTTTGTTCCAGGATCTAATCCAAAAGAGAAAGGAATAGTCAATCTGTGCATTAAGAAGGTTGGCGAAGATTTCCATCCTCTCTCCAACAGCTGGAAGAAGTTCTCCATAATACATCAGTAGAAATTCTCTTTAGCATCATGAAGCTTATGGAATCGTTTGCTGCATCTACTGGAGTGAAGGCAGCCAAAACACAGGCTGGAATAGTTAAACACCGCCGCATACACTTGTGCCCCAGTATTTGGGACAAAGAAATACAAAGGTGACAGTTAAAGCCATTGACAATGTTGACCCACGACTTACTGTCATTGTCACTTTTGTGTCACAGTATGGACAAGTGGTTAGTGCAAGGATGACTAGATGTGGTTAGGGTGGGGCCACAATAGATTTGCACGTCCTAATGACTTCTGAAAGCCACAAGGTTGTACTCAGTCGAAGATACCGCAACGAATAACTTGAGACTGATAATGTAGAGCATAAGGTCTAGTTGTTGTACATGTTGCAGTAAAAGCCACTTGAGAGTCCTTTGCCTTAAAGAGCTAGAAAGGCTCGAAAACCCGAACAATAAAACCCAGCAGGTTTCAGGTTCCTGAACACATTGGCATATTTCTAACCTGTTCTATCACAAAAATGTCAACAGGTACCTTTTGGGTGCACTAGAAGTCGTTAAGGAATAGTGGAAAGGAAGAGTTGTGTGGGTGCTCTATCTAAGCCCGGCCAGTGGCTTTACAAATGTGTATGGATGTGTAACCCTAAATGTTTTTCGTGTTCTTTCATACTTAAATTATATTGTTTTAGTTATTGTATTTATATGTATTTTATATCTTTCATGTTTTATTAATTTTTAAAATCCGTTTATTGTATAAAGTTCTCACTCTTTTTCCTGCGTTTGTGTAAATTTGTTAACTAACCCTACTTGTCTTGTAAATGCCATGTCCATTAGCATGCATTGCATTTTATTGTATCTCTTTGAGCCCTTGTGGCTAATAAAGAAAAGATTGTTATTATTATTCTCATTCCTTTCGTTGGTCATTTTGTACAATTGCTTGCCAAACCATTTACTGTGACCTAAAACAAAAGAAGATAAATGAGCTTATTATTAATGTGATTCGGGGTGACTAGCTTAGCACAATCATTAGCACACCGGACAAAATAGCGGCATTTCGTCTGTATTTACGTTCTAAGTTCAAATTTCGCCACTTCCATCCATTCAGGAGCCGATAAAATAAGTACCAGTTGAGTACTGAGTAGATGTAATTGACTACTTTGGGGCTTGTGCCTATAATAGAAAGGATTATGAAGGAGGTCAGCTGATAGAATCGTTAGCAAGTCAGACAAAATGCTTAGTGGCAATTTTTCCGGCTCTTTACGTTCTGAGTTCAAATTCCACCAAGGTTATTTTATTCAAAGTTTAGTCTTTGCTAAATTTACTCTAAGGCTTCCTGCTTCAAGGCTTGTTTCAACGTCTTGAATTTCTTCAAATTTATCACAGTGTCTGCTAGGTGTTCCAGGATATCGGCGTACGGGATCTCCCATGGGTAACCCGTCTTAAAGTCCTCTGAAATGGTCAGGAAGGCTATAATAAATAAAAGGGAAGTAAGAACCGAACCTTGCTGGACACTGCACGTCAAATTACCCCTAAACTCATTGCGAACTCTCCCCCTGCTGACTGCATCGCTATACATGGCTTACACCGTTCTCACAAGTATCCATCTAACTGTCGGGTCTTGTGCATAGAGTAGAAAGGCATTCATCTAATTTTCTTAGAGACTAACAGACTGCAGATTGTGGTACCTTATCACAAACCTCTAGATCACCAAATGCTAGATATAGAAGCTTACCCTTAGATAAAGACTTCGCATGCAGTTGTCTCACTATGAAGAGATAGTCGGTAATACCCTGATCTGGCACAAATCCGAATTAAATCACCTCTAAATTGTCCTAAATTTAAGAGATAGTCGGTAATACCCTGATCTGGCACAAATCCGAATTAAATCACCTCTAAATTGTCCTAAATTTAAGAGATAGTCGGTAATACCCTGATCTGGCACAAATCCGAATTAAATCACCTCTAAATTGTCCTAAATTTAAGAGATAGTCGGTAATACCCTGATCTGGCACAAATCCGAATTAAATCACATCTAAATTGTCCTAAATTTAAGAGATAGTCGGTAATACCCTGATCTGGCACAAATCCGAATTAAATCACCTCTAAATTGTCCTAAATTTAAGAGATAGTCGGTAATACCCTGATCTGGCACAAATCCGAATTAAATCACCTCTAAATTGTCCTAAATTTAAGAGATAGTCGGTAATACCCTGATCTGGCACAAATCCGAATTAAATCACCTCTAAATTGTCCTAAATTTAAGAGATAGTCGGTAATACCCTGATCTGGCACAAATCCGAATTAAATCACATCTAAATTGTCCTAAATTTAAGAGATAGTCGGTAATACCCTGATCTGGCACAAATCCGAATTAAATCACCTCTAAATTGTCCTAAATTTAAGAGATAGTCGGTAATACCCTGATCTGGCACAAATCCGAATTAAATCACATCTAAATCGTCCTAAATTTAAGAGATAGTCGGTAATACCTTGATCTGGCACAAATCCGAATTAAATCACATCTAAATTGTCCTAAATTTAAGAGATAGTCGGTAATACCCTGATCTGGCACAAATCCGAATTAAATCACCTCTAAATTGTCCTAAATTTAAGAGATAGTCGGTAATACCCTGATCTGGCACAAATCCGAATTAAATCACCTCTAAATTGTCCTAAATTAAGAGATAGTCGGTAATACCCTGATCTGGCACAAATCCGAATTAAATCACCTCTAAATTGTCCTAAATTTAAGAGATAGTCGGTAATACCCTGATCTGGCACAAATCCGAATTAAATCACCTCTAAATTGTCCTAAATTTAAGAGATAGTCGGTAATACCCTGATCTGGCACAAATCCGAATTAAATCACCTCTAAATTGTCCTAAATTTAAGAGATAGTCGGTAATACCCTGATCTGGCACAAATCCGAATTAAATCACTTCTAAATTGTCCTAAATTTAAGAGATAGTCGGTAATACCCTGATCTGGCACAAATCCGAATTAAATCACATCTAAATTGTCCTAAATTTAAGAGATAGTCGGTAATACCCTGATCTGGCACAAATCCGAATTAAATCACCCCTAAATTTAAGAGATAGTCGGTAATACCCTGATCTGGCACAAATCCGAATTAAATCACTTCTAAATTGTCCTAAATTTAAGAGATAGTCGGTAATACCCTGATCTGGCACAAATCCGAATTAAATCACATCTAAATCGTCCTAAATTTAAGAGATAGTCGGTAATACCCTGATCTGGCACAAATCCGAATTAAATCACATCTAAATCGTCCTAAATTTAAGAGATAGTCGGTAATACCCTGATCTGGCACAAATCCGAATTAAATCACATCTAAATCGTCCTAAATTTAAGAGATAGTCGGTAATACCCTGATCTGGCACAAATCCGAATTAAATCACATCTAAATTGTCCTAAATTTAAGAGATAGTCGGTAATACCCTGATCTGGCACAAATCCGAATTAAATCACCTCTAAATTGTCCTAAATTTAAGAGATAGTCGGTAATACCCTGATCTGGCACAAATCCGAATTAAATCACCTCTAAATTGTCCTAAATTTAAGAGATAGTCGGTAATACCCTGATCTGGCACAAATCCGAATTAAATCACCTCTAAATTGTCCTAAATTTAAGAGATAGTCGGTAATACCCTGATCTGGCACAAATCCGAATTAAATCACATCTAAATTGTCCTAAATTTAAGAGATAGTCGGTAATACCCTGATCTGGCACAAATCCGAATTAAATCACCTCTAAATTGTCCTAAATTTAAGAGATAGTCGGTAATATCCTGATCTGGCACAAATCCGAATTAAATCACCTCTAAATTGTCCTAAATTTAAGAGATAGTCGGTAATACCCTGATCTGGCACAAATCCGAATTAAATCACTTCTAAATTGTCCTAAATTTAAGAGATAGTCGGTAATACCCTGATCTGGCACAAATCCGAATTAAATCACCTCTAAATTGTCCTAAATTTAAGAGATAGTCGGTAATACCCTGATCTGGCACAAATCCGAATTAAATCACCTCTAAATTGTCCTAAATTTAAGAGATAGTCGGTAATACCCTGATCTGGCACAAATCCGAATTAAATCACCTCTAAATTGTCCTAAATTTAAGAGATAGTCGGTAATACCCTGATCTGGCACAAATCCGAATTAAATCACCTCTAAATTGTCCTAAATTTAAGAGATAGTCGGTAATACCCTGATCTGGCACAAATCCGAATTAAATCACCTCTAAATTGTCCTAAATTTAAGAGATAGTCGGTAATATCCTGATCTGGCACAAATCCGAATTAAATCACCTCTAAATTGTCCTAAATTTAAGAGATAGTCGGTAATACCCTGATCTGGCACAAATCCGAATTAAATCACTTCTAAATTGTCCTAAATTTAAGAGATAGTCGGTAATACCCTGATCTGGCACAAATCCGAATTAAATCACCTCTAAATTGTCCTAAATTTAAGAGATAGTCGGTAATACCCTGATCTGGCACAAATCCGAATTAAATCACCTCTAAATTGTCCTAAATTTAAGAGATAGTCGGTAATATCCTGATCTGGCACAAATCCGAATTAAATCACCTCTAAATTGTCCTAAATTTAAGAGATAGTCGGTAATACCCTGATCTGGCACAAATCCGAATTAAATCACTTCTAAATTGTCCTAAATTTAAGAGATAGTCGGTAATACCCTGATCTGGCACAAATCCGAATTAAATCACATCTAAATTGTCCTAAATTTAAGAGATAGTCGGTAATACCCTGATCTGGCACAAATTCGAATTAAATCACATCTAAATTGTCCTAAATTTCCTTCATAGTTTAGTCCTTCAGTAGTTGATTTTTTTTTTCACGAGCATCTCTTTTGATCCTGTAGCAGTTGATAATTATGCTACTCTGTAAGTCATTAGGTGTAACACCACCTTGTATTATTTGGTTGATTGGGTGACTAATTTGAACTCTATTTTGCCAGTCATTTTCAGCATCTCACTGGCTCTTTCCGTCTTCATATCCTTAATGGACAATATAAAAACACTGTATAAGACAGGGTTGGGTGGATCCGAAGTTCCTTTCGTAAAACATGGTCTCAGATTCTTTCACACTGCGTGGAACCTTGGGCGAGTTTTTTTTTTTTTGCTATAGCCTCGAACCGACCAAGTCGAATCGATAGTCGGAAGCAATATAGAAGTCCATCGTTTATATATATATATATATATATATATATATATATATATATATATATAACACAAAGAAGAATAGAGAATGATACATTTTTAATTCATAATATATAATCCATAATTTGCTTATGAGCATTTCAGATGAACGTAAAACAATATTACGTAAAACAACGATGCGTTTATTCTGCACTTTAATCGATCCATATGGTCTGGTTGCTCTAAGGAGGATATGCAAGCATCGATTTTCTAGATCTATGTAATACTATAGTCGATCAAATATAGATCGATTAAGGTGCATGATTTACACATCATAGTATTACGTAACAATAGCTCATCTGAAACGTGCGTAAGCAAATTATGGCTGATAAATTATGAATTAAAATGTATAATTCTCCATTCTTCTTTGTGTTTTGTACTGATATCTTCAAAAGCGAACTTTGGATATTATGAATTAAAATGTATAATCTTCCATTTTTCTTTGTGTCTTGTACTATATTCTGATATCTTCAAAAGCGAACTTTGGATCTACTAATGGAACAGGAGTACAAATGTAATTGTGTGGACTACATGGTTCACAGCGGATATCACTCGTCGATCTAGTTAGTGTGTGTGTGTGTATACAATATCACTTAACGTCTGCTTTCCATCTAGGTAAACAGCACTGTAGTCGTATACACCAGTGGAACGAGCCACAAAATGACGAGGATGATTTACAGTTCCGTGGCTATAACCAGGGTTGGCTAGATTATCATGGTTTCGTTGTGAATTGATAAAGAAGCTCGAAACAGATGTAACGTCCTTTTAGCTACCAAGGTCCCTGCTGTGCGGCTGACTCTACCATCCGTTTTTGTTGATGTTAACGCAAAATCTGACGACTCTGTTTAACGACCCTACCAACATAATTTTTATGTCTTTACATAAGTTTTGTTGATTTGAACTTTATAATTGGGACCATCAAGTCGCACCCTGGATTCTAAGATTTTTTAAGAATATCACGGCAGTGCCAATACCATTCAGTATTATAGATTATTTTACTGGAGCTTCGCGTACAATCTTATATGAAATAAGATAAACATTGTTAATTTAGATTTGTCAAGAAACGTGTTGCTTAGCAACGCGCTGAAACAGGCTTTATACACACACACACACACACACACACACACATATTATTTTTAGTATATTGAGTTTCTCTAAGTAACACTTTCAAGATTGTTGCAGTAACACGCAGTGATCACACAAACACAGACACACACTTACATACACATGTTATTGGTAATAATGCGATTCGTCTGTAAAAATCGCACAACTGCAATAGGTGCTAAATTCTCTATATTCAATATTTTCATTCTGGGACTACACATTTCAAATCTTCGCAAAATAATTGAGACACAAAACAGATACCATATTCTGATAACAGGGTCTTTAAAAAATAATAAACAGAAGGAAAAGAAGAGCATTTTGTAAAAATAATGATTTTTGCTGATTCTGAATCTCTTGTCAAAAACAAAAATTCGAAAATTTTCTTCTATAAAAATAAATGTGTTAGTGTTAACAGTGGGTGACATGATCCGAAACCACATCTTTTGATGTCAAGCAGGCACGATATTCTCTGTCTTTCAATTTTTAATAAGTATACAAGGTGTATAGTTCTCAAAGCATGTCCCGTCAGCACGACCCGATAATACATAAAATATTGTGTATGTAGAAGTAGAATATAAACTGCCTTGGTAAGTGTCATAACAGAGTAATGAGCCTATTGGGCTTTGCTTGATTCTAATGAAATGTGTAATGTGTAACATAGTAATAATGAATATATGTGCGCGTGCGTATGTATTTATTCACCTTTGAAACTATTTTTAAGCGGTACAAAGTTACCAAAATGTCCTAATAGCTGAGAGTTCTATTTCTCTTGTTTATTCTACAAAACACACACACACACAATTGTGTGTGTGTGTTTTGTAGAATAAAAAGTCACACAACATTAATAAATGTAGCATTAGTAAAACTTGAAGCAAAAAGAAAACAAATAAAGAAAAAAGACGCCTGAAATGCAGAAATATAAAGTGAAAAAACGACAAAGAAGTATATAATGGAGTTTGATACGCGAAAGGAAGAAACGGAAGAGAACTTGACGTTTCGGATGAAGTCCTTTATCAAAAAGAAGGAAAAGAATAGAAAAGAGAATTGAACGAAAGGACAAAGAGAGAAAAGATAAGATACTAAAGAGATTTCTATTTTCATGGTAGGTCTCAGGAACTCGTGTGTGTATGTGCATGCGTGTGTAAATGCAGTTAATAAAAATAAAATATACAAAATACAGGATACAAATATGTATGTATAAATCTACGATGTATATTCTTGTGTGTGTCTGAAAAAAATAGCAAGAAGAGCGATGACATGACAGTGGTCCCGCACTACTGAAATCTTAAATAAATACGTCGTCTCTTATCGACGACCATTACTGCCGCCATCACCAGTAACGTGCCTTCGCCGCCAGCCCCACCAACATTACAACCACTTCCACTATTATAGACCCCGCTTCCGCCATTTACTTCACCACTGCAACCATCATGGCTAATGTCGCCGCCTTCACCACCAACATTACTCATATCAGTGCCGCCATAACTATTCCACACATTTCTTCTTTTTTAACATCAACAAACACATTTTGAACATCATCATCTGAACACATCTTACACACCATCACCACCAACATCATCACCCTCATCATCATCATCATCATCATCATCATCATCACAACAACGACGACCACCAACCACCATCATCATACTCGTCATCATCATCACCATCATTACTGTCATCATCATCATCATCATCATCAGTATGAATAATAACAACAAACAGCGCCTCCAACAACAGCAGCAACGACTGTCTTAACAAAACGAGCAGTTATGTTGTTTACAAAAGTAGATTCAAGGTTTAAAAGAAAATAGGCCTCAAGAGTGACGAATTTGATCGTTTCAAATTTTCTGACAGTCACTAGCCTGACCTCTTGGGAAATGGTGGGGAGGGTGCGGGTGTTGGTGATAGTATTGTGCTGGTAAACATGGCACTAGTTAGTGGTGCTAATTATCGTTGTTGTTGTTGTTGTTGTTGTTGTTGGTGGTGGTGGTGGTGGGTTTTACTCGTATAGGTTATAATAGTGGTGGTGGTCGTGGTGATACGATTGTGATGGGGATGGAGGCCTTGACGCATCGATGATTCTCTGGTTTAAAGGTGTCTAACATGACGGTCCACGGCAACGTTTAACCCCAACCCCGGCACAATCTTATTTTTAAAAATAATCTTAAAAGTTTTTAAATATTCTATAAATCATATATCACTAGCACGCGTTCAGAGTCGTTGTTAGACTAGAGTCGTTGTTAGACTAGAGTCGTTGTTAGACTAGAGTCGTAATTAGTATCTGTAATGATTAGTCAACTCAGCGCATCTTTTATTCCAACAAATAAAAATGAATTTTTAATTCATATAACAATATAGTGGCTTATTTCCCCTTCATTTTGTCAGTACACTTTAATTCAAATCCTTTACTCTTTACTCTTTTACTTGTTTCAGTCATTTGACTGAGGCCATGCTGGAGCACCGCCTTTAGTCGAGCAAATCGACCCTAGGACTTATTCTTTTGAAGCCTAGTACTTATTCTATCGGTCTCTTTTGCCGAACCGCTAAGTTACGGGGACCTAAACACACCACCATCGGTTGTCAAGCGATGTTGGGGGAACACAGACACACAAACATATACACACACATACATACATACATACATACATATATATATATATATATATATATATATATATATATATATATATATATATATATATATATACATACATATACGACGGGCTTCTTTCAGTTTCCGTCTACCAAATCCACTCACAAAGCTTTGGTTAGCCCGAGGCTATAGTAGAAGACACTTGCCCAAGATGCCACGCAGTGGGAATGAACCCGGAACCATGTGGTTGGTAAGCAAGCTACTTACCACACAGCCACTTTGTTTGTTTTTTTTGTCTATTTAAAAAAAAAAAAAAAAAAGACTTCTTTTGCCTGTGATTGAAAATCACGACGATTTACAGCTCGTTTGGGACCAAGCAGCAATAAAAACCTACTAGGATCGTATTTTTCTCAAGCTTTTTCCTTGTCTGTGTTTTCCACCAATAACATCACTGCAATCGTTTAAACAGAACACAAACTATTAATCCAATCGAGTGCACATGGGACACGGGTACCAAGTTGGGATCTAGTTCAAAACGGGGGCACCAGTATTTTCTTAACGAAACACTAACGAAACATTTTGAAACTTGGGACACTGGTAGAATGTGTCATATAAAACATCTTTTACTCTTAGTCTTCTTAACAAAAAAACGTACATCGCAAGTTATTCCATGTTAAAGTTGTCGTATTTCTGTAATTTCAACCAATCACTGACGTCTATTCAGCTGAATAGAGCTACTGCTTGCCAGTCATAAAAATGTTATTCCCTGTGACATATTTCATCCGGTTTAATCGTAATTTATACGCATATATTGTTTATATAATAAATTACGCTGTGCGTATCTATGTGTGTAACAATTTTAGAGTTCGGATTCTAGAGTTAGGGTTAGTTTTAGGGTTAGGGTTAGGGTTAGGGTTAACAGTCTAGTTAGGGTTAGGGGATTAATACGATATACACCGTTACAGCGCTAACTGTTTTCAACTGAATAGACGTCAGTGATTAGTAGAAATTATCGAAATAAGACAATTTTTTTTACATGAAATATATTCGAATACAAAATTTTTTTTTCTGTTCTATAACACAAAATAGATAAGTATACGAAGTTTGAAAGTCTTTCGGTACCAAAAACACTACATAAAACATAAATGAAAACTGGTGCCCCCGTTTTGAACAAGATCCCCAAGTTGACTCATTTTTGACAGTGAAGTACTTTCCGAAATCTTCCACAGCTTATATGGTGTAGTACATAGTACACATATCTTATTTTCACTGGCCAATAGGAAGAGGTTTCGTGAACTGATTTGCGTATGGTTAATGTGTTATATCACCAGCAAAAATTCAACCAGCGCAATAAGGGTTAGTATTCCTACGTCTCAAAGGCCTCGTAATACCTAAGATCACTATCGGTTGTTGAAACTAAATTAAAATTCATAATATTCTTTAAAATCTTTTCTGTGCGACTATCTCTAAAAATGTAATTATTGAAACAATCGCAATGGAAATAGATATTAGATAATGATATTAATTGCTTAATTAATAAAACAAAAGCAAAGTATGAGATAAGCGAATAATAGTTTTAATTTCAAAATTTTGAAACTTGACATTCTTAGAATCTCTAAAGAAGTCTTGAAGCCATTTTTATAGCATTACAAACTTGAGAAAATATTTAGCACGAAGTATGCCTCCCGGCAGATGTGAAACTATAATTCAAATCTATTTTCACCAAACTAAAATAGCTTAATAACTAACCTAACATATATGGAAACAAAATTACATCTTTTATCAGGAAATAAAATCACAAGAAATACCATAAATAATAGTTATGGTTATTAAACAAATAATACTTTATTTAAATATTATAAATAATAGTTAAAAATAATGAAATAGCTAGTGATTTATGTCGTTTACTTAACAAAAGTAAATGACTTTTGTACAAAAAGAAAATTTATTCAATGATAGCAGAGTACAAACCAGCTGGTGGTTTTTTCGATAACTTACGCAATATATATATCCATATCCATCACTGCTGATCTTACCAATCGGTTTCGCGCTAGAAATACGATGGAGTATTAGATAACAATCCGATTATATAACCTTATACTCATCAGAGTTAGCCGATATGGAAAGGAATATGGCGACTGCTCTCTCTCTCCACACACACACACACACACACACACACACACACATATATATTAGGTATATATTAAGCCATTTTAGTTTGACCAAAAGAACCGATAGCGATCGGAGGCATTACCTATTATATTAGCTCTTTCTGTAGCTTTCTCTACGATATAAAGCGTGACTGGAGCACCGCCTTTAGTCGAATAAATCGACCCCAGGACTTATTCTTTGTAAACTTAGTACTTCTATCGGTCTTTTTTGCCGAACCGCTATGTTACGGGGACGTAAACACACCAGTATCGGTTGTCGAGCGATGTTAGAGGGACAAACACAGACACACAAACATACGCACACACACATAAACACATGCATACACACACATACATATATACGACGGACTTCTTTGAGTTTCCGTCTACCAAATCCACTCACAAGGCTTTGGTCGGCCTGAGGCTATAGTAGAAGACACTTGCCCAAGGTGCTACGCAGTGGGACTGAACCCAGAACTATGCGGTTGGTAAGCAACCACACAGCCACTCCTGCGCCAGCTACTTACCACACAGCCACTCATATTTATACATTTTTTTAACTAACCCGAAACAGTTAATACATCTATAATCAAATTGTTTCCAAACTTCCATGAAAGTGTTAAAATTACTGATTGGTCAACTCAGTTTACTAAAAGTCTCCGATATTAATGAATTTCTAAACAATGAGAATGTGGATAGTTAAAGAGGGTACTTAGTAGCTGATAATATTCTTACACAGGATTGAAACATGCACGCCTCTTTTCCCCTTCTTCAATCCACGAACATGTTTTAAATAAAGACTTGTTTACATACATCAAAACATTTCTAACGCTGGCTAGAAATATCTGTAGACAAATTCCATAGTACATTACAACAATTCCAATTAGATGTCTCGTGCATTAAAAATAATAACACAAACACTAACTCAGCTAGTGTCTTCTATGCAGATGGCATCACTGACTAATTAACATAATATATTTAGTTTCATAAATAGCTTATAAGATACGTTGCATTATCTAATTAGAAGGAGGGTGGGCGTTCATTGATATACGGCTAAATGCATTCTCTTGTTTCGTAATGAAGACTGTCCAAACTATGGTATCGTTTTCTCTTTATATGCCCATCAATAAATTTTGTCTTTGCTCTTCTGACGGAAACAAACATTCCAGGTTAATATATTAATATATTAATATATTCATGATATGTTAATGTATGCTATGAAGGTTAGAATCTATTTTCTCATACGCTTGATGACGCTTTCTCTTTAGTGTGTATATATAGATAGATAGATAGATAGATAGATAGATAGATAGATAGATAGATAGATAGATAGATAGATAGATAAACATACATACATACATGTTTGCGCGAATATTTTCTTTACCTATTTATCATTTGTTTATTTATATTTCGTTGTTTGTTTATCAGTTAGTGTGTCTCATCAACGTCGTCGCATAAATCAGAAAATAGTTGCCAGTAGCGTGGAACTGCAGAAAAATATCCGGTTTAAAATGGTGGCATTCATCAGTAGCTTGGGTTTCAGAAAAAAAAAAAAGAGAACGTAAAATAATAAATATAAGAATAAAAATACATAAGAACACAACTAAAATAAACAAAAATGAAATTTATATTCTATATGTGTTTTGGTGATGTTTACCTCAACATCTACATCTAGGTAAGAATGCTTTACGCTTTCTCCTTCTCTCACTTCTTCCCTCTGTCTGTATATATACATGTATATACACAGACACACACACACACATACATATATATATATGTATATGTATATATATATATATATATATATATATATATATATATATATATATATATATATATATATATATATATATATATATATATATAGATAGATAGATAGATAGGCGCAGGCATAGCTACCTGGTAAGAAGCTTGCTACCCAACCACATAGTTCTGTGTTCAGTCCCACTGCGTGGCGCCTTGGACAGGTGTCTTTTACTATAACCTCGAGCTGACCAAAGCATTGAATTGATTTGGTAGACGGAAACTCAAAGAAGCCTGTTGTGTATATATATATATATATATATATATATATATATATAGTTCAAAAACACAATAACAAAAAAACAAAAAAACAACAAAGTGAGGACGTGATATGGATAGTATTATTGGACGCTCAGGAAAGGAAAGAGAGAATATATATATATATATATATATATATATATATATATATATATATATATATATTAACAAACCTAACAATGAACAACAACCTCCTCTACACGATACTATCGACGAATTCATTATAAAACAAGAACAAATTAGTAAAGATTTAAACACTGTGTACTACACTAAAGTCGGTATTCCCAAACCAAACAACAGCCAACACACACCAAATGAAACACATCAGGACGCCATACTTACACAAGTCAATTTAACAAAAAGAAAAATGGAGAATATTTGGAATACAAGCCTCCATAATAGAAAACTCGCTTACTGGAATATGATAAAAAAATTCCAACAAAGCAGATATTTACGAGGGATGGATGAACTCAACACCAATTATTCTCCCACACAAATTCCAGATCAAAACAATACCAAATGAACCTGACGGACAGAGAACCATCAGGGAAAAGTTAGCACTATTCCATCTAAAATCAGAGATTGAACTACTAAGACTTAGGGCCTCCACTAATGAAGAAAAATATAAAAACATCGACGAAGAGATGCACAGGGAAATAAACAAACAAACCGAGGGACAACCCCTCGAAAATACCATAAATTTTTGGAAAGAAATCTGTGAAAAGGAAGAAAGAAACTCTCTCCTACGCTGGGAAAAAAGCAATGATTTCTTCCAAAGATATGAATCAACTTTTAGACAAGAATTCAGCACAGATAATCCTTTCCTAAAGAAAAGAACTATAAATAATAAACAAAAACTGAACAACGCACAAACCACCACCAATTTCAACCACTTAATCAACAACAACCCTCCTCATTACCCTCCATACACCATAAATAGAAATCACTTACAACCACCACTTTTGAACCACCCAAAACTAAACAGGGAACAAGCTTACAGACAACGCATTTATGAAATAGATTGCACCAAACCTAAAGATCACCCATACACCAGGAACAGAACACACCAACAACGTCCCAATACCAGGCATAACCACCCCATAACAACCCAAAACAACACTAGGATAAGAAACACACCACATGCTAGTCACTACTACCCTATGACCCAAAATTACTGGCCCCCACCGAACTCAAGAACAACACAAAATAACATCAGATCAAGAAACATCCCACATACTAGAGTTACACACATCACTAACCAAAACACCCATAGACACCCACACACATATAACAATCTAAGGCAACAATACTACCATTCCCCCGAACCAATCCCATATAACCTAACAGACAGCTCATGCAAACAAAATTACAAACAACATTTTTTAGCCCCAGGCCAGAGACACCAGGACACAGGCTGGAATCTAGTAATCAGAAAAAACCGAAGATAATCAATCTCTCAACCAAACCTCTTTCAAGCATAAAAATAGACATCCTCTCAAAAGGGCTAAAATTCACCCCAACTCCACGCAGAGCCAACCAAAATGAAGTGAAGGACAGTATAACAGAATTCTGTATAAAATTAAGACTCACAGAAGCATTTACCAATCACAACACTGAAGATGACTCACTAGTCAAAAACAAAAGTGAGCACATCCCACACAAAGGTAGAAATAAAAATCTAGATGAATTCTGCAACCACATCGAGAACTTCCCTTACCACACCATGCATAAACAGATAGTTAACTCAAACTTTAACACTACACAATGGAAGGAACTAATAGAACTCCAAAATGATGAAGATATTACGATTAAGGAAGCAGATAAAGGAAGTGCAGTTGTAATAATGGACACATTATACTATAAAAACCTAATAATCTCCATGCTGGATGACAACCAGCACTATGAAAAAGTCACAAACTACACCCCACAAAAAATAATGAAAACCCTGTCCTCACTAATCAAAACACATGGAAATGAACTGACAACCAAGGAGATTGATTTCCTAACAAACTTCAAATGCAAGCCCAGCCTTTTCTATGGTCTGACAAAAATACACAAAAGCCAGATCATAAATGAAACCATCAAAAAATCACCAAAGACATACATACAAACACCAAACCCGGGGGATCTAAAACTGCAACCCATCATAGCTGGCCCAGCCTGTGAAACACACAGACTAAGTCTATTTATGGACATCCTCCTAAAACCCTTCCTTAAACACATAAATAGCTATATCAGAGATGACTTGGATATGCTAAATCACCTCCCAAAGGAAGTCAAGGAAGAAACAATCATGGTCTCATTTGACGTGATTAATTTATACACCAGTATACCTCATAATTATGGACTTGAGGCAATTCAATTCTGGCTGGATCAATTCCCGAAAGAAATCCCAAACAGGATCAGTAAAGAATTCATTACAAAATCGGTTGAATTCATCTTACGAAACAACCACTTCATGTTTGACAATACTTTCTACCGACAAAAATCCGGAATTGCTATGGGCACTAGGGCAGCTCCAGTCATTGCGAACCTAACAATGGGTTACTTGGAAATAATAATATACCAGGAATCTTTATCCACCTTTGGAAACACCCTTTCCCAATACATAAAAGAAAATTGGAAAAGGTTCCTGGACGACTGTTTCATACTCTGGAATGAAAACACAGATGAACTCTTGAAATTCAAAAGTCTATTGAACAGTGTCAACCCAAACATACAGTTCACAATGGAGTACAACCAAAAGGAGCTCCCATTCTTGGATATACTAATTAAAAAAGTAAACCTAAAAATAGAAACGGACATATTTTACAAAACCACAGACGCCAAACAATATCTACTATTTGATTCATGCCACCCAAGACACACCAAGACAAACATCCCCTTCAACCTTGCAAGAAGGATATGCACAATAGTGTCAGAAGAAAATACTAGAGACTACAGACTACAAGAACTCAAAAACACACTAATTGACAGACACTACCCAGTTCAACTCATAGAGGATGGAACCAGACGTGCATCACAAATTAACATAGAAAACTTAAGAAAAGTTAAACACAGCAACACACATTCCCCGAAAATACTGCCGTACATATCCACATACAACCCCAGAAACAAAGAAGCCTTCACCATCATCACCCAAAACATACCAATGCTACATAAGGACCCCAAATTAAAGGAAATTTTACACACACACAAAATCATCAAAAGCCACAAACAACCAAAATCACTGAAAGAGATCCTCACAAAGGCAAAATTATTTTCCGAAACAACAGATGCGAAAGTAAACAAATGTGGTCGACCAAATTGTGCAACATGCCCAAACATTCTAGAAGGTTCAGAATTCCTCTTCAAAGAGGGACACAAATTCAAAGTTAAATCTAACTTTACTTGTGCCTCAGAAAATCTTATTTATGTAATAAGATGTTCGGGCTGCCACGAGAACTACATAGGGTCCACAGGATTATCGCTCAGACGTAGATGCACTCTGCACCGCCAGCAGATTGCATACCCAGAATACCGAATGATACCTTTTAGTGATCATATTGAGAAATGCGCAAAACAAATGCTACCACAATTTATAATCTTTCCTTTTTATCAAAGTGCCATTAAAACACCAACACAGATTAGATTAAATAAGGAAACCTTTTTCATTCAAAAATACAAACCCAAACTTAACCATTGCTAACACATTATAATAAGGAAATTCATCACCCCACTGAGAAAAAAAGGGGAAAAAAATATAGAACAAAACCATGGTAAATTAATCAAATTCTACCACCTCCTAGATTTCGATTATCTCCCCTATACCGGAAGAAATCCCTAATTACCTCCCCCTATCTAGAACTCTTCTTTCTCAGACTGGAGCGAACACGACACAATGAAGTAGAGAAATTTGAAAAGACAACACGAAACCCGTTATTTCTCAAAATACAATGTTTATATACCAAAAAGATTTTATAACATTTTTATAACATTTTTCTGACATAATTTAAATATATACTTTAACCATGTAACACAAGCCTTCTGTAGTTTTTTCACTCTTATTATCTTTTATATATATATATATATATATATATATATATATATATATATATATATATATATATATATATATATATATATATATACATACATATATATATATGTGGCACGTAAAAGCACCCACTACACTCTCGGAGTGGTTGGCGTTAGGAAGGGCATCCAGCTGTAGAAACTCTGCCAAATCGGATTGGAACCTGGTGTAGCCACTGGGTTCACCAGTCCTCAGTCAAATCGTCCAACCCATGCTAGCATGGAAAGCGGACGTGAAACGATGATATATATATATATATATATATATATATATATATATATATATACACACACACACATACACACACACACACACACAAATGCATTCGTATTTATAGATACATATATACGCATACATACGCACTCACACACACGCACATACACACACACACATACTATATATACACAAATACATATAGACGTGTGAGTGTAATGTTACATATACTCTAAAATTCTGTAGAAATGTAAATAACTGTAAACTACGGAAACTATGTAAACAAATTTAAATAATTCCAGTTATTCTCTTCGCATGTAGAAAACTAACGTTCTGATATATTCCTCGGCTGGTTGGCCACTCTTCAGCGAAAAACTACTTTTGATTCTTTTCCCCGCAAAGAAAACTTAGCACCAGTTACTATTTAAACCAAACACTAACATTGGCTTAAATGAAGCGATTAGAGTAATCTGCATTTGGCCATTTGAAAAGCGGCGAAAATTAATAAATATTTTATAAACAAACGGTGTATTTTAGAAAAAATTTTTTTTTAAATTTCAAAATTAGCCACTAGTTTCTAACTCCAATGCAATTGAAATTAAACAGAGATTTATTGATTATTTAATCATACTATCGAAAAATGCATAATATTCAAATTAGTCTAATCATTTCAGTTAGAGGGTGATTTGTGTTTGATTTAAATAGCGATTGCTACTAAATACTTTGAAATCATACCATACCATTTCAGAAAAGAAGGATACACTGTATAATGTGGTCATACGTACACTGTACCTAAGACAGAGAGGGGATGGTCATGGCTGGAACCCTTTCATCATATATAGTTTGATCATTACCTGAGACCGAAGCATCATCAACAACAACCAGAACACAAATCTACCAATATTTTTACACAGGGTGACGAAGATAGCAGGATGGAAGTTAGTTGGGTTAAAGCTGAACTGTTGCTAAAATACTGGTTGAGTGAAAGAAAATGAACAGAGATGCAATTACAAAGGGCCTGAATTGTAAAAATAAAAAAGGATTGGAATGTTAGGGCGACTATAACTAAATTCCTTGTACGTGAAAACTCAGTGCCAGAAGCATGTTTAGTTGTTTATAAAACGATTTACAATGATGAATTATCATATAGACGTACATATAGAAATTTTAGATCAGTTCAAATATTTAAACCTTGCGTAGCTACCCACATATTTCTACCGGCCTGTGGACCACGCGTTTTCGTTAGATGTCTACGTAGTCGCTAACATACTGGTGGCCTTCCCACAGTTGATCCAATGGGTCATCGATGATGGAGGGAGAAAGTATTGCACCAGTACATAACTGGTACTCATTTTCAGCTGAGCTACTTGGAACAATGTGAAATGAAATGCCTTGTTCAAGAACACAAAGCGGCGCCCGGTCCAGTAATCGAAGTGATGACTTTATGATCGTGAAGTCAACACTTTTTAACCTTTAAACCACGCGTCCTCCTCAAGTATACACTTGGAAGACCACTGAGTATGAAACCACCACTTGATATTCATTAGAAATACATCCGTCGTTTTTGTTTTGATTTATAAACCGTAATAAACAGTAAATAAAGGGTGAACGTATCAAATGAAGCGATGTGGAACCGACAACAAAAAGTAGGCCAACAATATTAACACTATTCATGTGAGACGGTGTTTCGTATAAGTCCTTCTTGTTAGATGAGCTTTGTATTTTTCTGTTAATGGCTTTATTTTCTATGTTATAGTCAGGAAAACTGACATGACCCATGATCGTTTACAGGACCGCCGAGACTTGTCGAAGGGAAGAAAGAAAGTACAGGCATCTCCCGCGTAATGGCTACCTCAGGTTACGGGATTTCGCTCTTACAGAAATTATAAAGTATGACCATTACTTTCGGGATATGGTCTGTAATTTAGCTCAATAGCCACTTGCGTTTTAGTTAAGATCAAAGCATATAGTTAACGATTTGGAAAACTATCATAACTTTACACACATCGACACATGTATACATAATGTACATAATGTGAGTATATATACATGCATATACACACACACATATATACATACATACATACATAAGTATATGCATATGCATGTGTTGCGTGTGTGTGTACGTGTGTGTGTACGTGTGTGTGTGTGTGTGTGTGTGTGTGTGTGTGTGTGTGTGTGTGTGTGTGTGTGTGTGTGTGTGTGTGCCTTTTTCTTAAGAGAATTCAAGCCGGTCGTTAACAAAGCGAGTTAAGAGAGTTCCCGGTGTTTTTAAATATATGGTTGCGTTGATGCGTTGGTTGAACTGTCGATGCATACATTCAAGTGTGTGCATCTATTCACATAAGAAACTTAGAGAATTTTGGAATTGTTTGACAAATCCGCGTCAGTTTCATTTGATCTTTCTTTGTGAAACCTAGTGTTTCTAGCTTTTTGTGCATATGTATGTGGAAGGAAGGTGTGTAGCGTGTGATCGTCGCATTGGCCATCACAGAGAAAGTTGTCATGGCGATATCTGCTCAGAGGTTTACGCAAAGTTGCAGAAAGTGTATGGAGAGGAGTGCATGAGCCGCACACAAGTCTACGAGTGGTTCAGACGTTTCCAAGATGGTTGAAAAAACGTCGATATTGACGAACGTTCTGGGAGACCTGCGACCACCAGAATTGAGAAAAACATCACAGATGTACCTGCAGCTGTGAGGGGAAATCGTCGAATCACCATCCGTGAGTTATCAGAGGATGTGCAGATTAGTTAGCGCTTACCTCAGTCCATTATCACTGAAGATTTGGGTATGAAACGCCTGTCTGCCATGTTTGTGCCAAAACTTCTTTCAGCTGACCGAAAAGACACTCGGGTTTCAGTTGCACAAGATCTCCTCGATTATATCGAGAACGATGAAAACTTTTTTGAAAACTGTGTGTAGGCTTCTGAGCTTGTATCGCCAAGTTTTTGGCAAAATTTGATTCAGAATCTCTGTTCAACTTTCTCTGTCATGTCAATGCGACGATCACACGCTACACACGTTCCTTTCAAGCACTGCTGTAAACAGTGGAAGTGAACTAGAACTTTAAAACTTAGTGCGCATGCACAGCAGAGTTCAAGGTCAATCTGTGCCAAGCGGCTTCACTCTGTGTGCTTTAGTCCGGATACTTATTGATCAGACCTAGTATGTATGTATGTATGTAGGAGGAGCGTTCAAACGTATCCGACTTTATTTTCCCCACCAAACTAATGCCGCGTAGCCAAAATCCTTTGGGTAGGAGGTGACGTCACCCTTCCTGCACATGCATGAAAATGTTTGTGCCGGTAAACTTCATCAGTTACCGGTTGTCACCAGAGTACAGATATGTAGTGTGCGCTCGTCGAGCTTTCGTTTCGCCGAACACATTGAGTAAAGATATTGCATCGAGTTTTGCCTAAAGCTTCGTGATATTCAAGCTCAAACCATCTCGAAGTTTCAGCAAGCCTCTGGTGACAATGCCATGGGTAAAACTCAGATGAAGGAGTAGCACAACCACGTCAAACATAGTCATACCTCAGTGAAGAGTTAGGCACGCTCAGGTAAGTCGTCTACAAGCCGAAACGAGGAGTCGATTGAGGTTTGGCAAATAGTCATGGAAGACCGTCTGTGTAACAATCCAGCAAATATGTCACGAAGTGGGAATAAACACAATCAGTGCAGTCCATTTTAACGGAGGATTTGTACATGCCGTCGAAATTCGTCCGCAATATGCTGGCGGAGCAGCAGAAACAACTTCACATCGATATCGCTTATGACATGCTGAGCAAACCACAATTGTGCAAACCAAGGGTTGCAAAAAAATTAATTGCAATATATTGGTCCATTTAATTGATTGGAGTCGTACTGCCAATTAGATAATTGATTGCTATCACATCAATTAATTGCAATTAATTGCAGTTAATTGCAACATTGTCAGCGAAAGTTTTTCAGATAGCTCATACTTCATTCGACGTTCAATTAGCAAATACAGCATTCTAGTATTATTAGGTTGGCAACTAAGTTCCCGCCGTTTTTTTTTTTTTTTTTTTTCTTAAAGGTTTAATAAAAAATAACAACTAATTAATCAATGTTTTCACCCTTGTTGTTTACAACTTCTTCCCAATGTTCAATAAGATTTTCGATCCCTCATCCCTCGTTGGTAGAAATCACCGGATTTCGACTCGAAGAATTGATCCAACAAAGCTCTCAATTCTGCATCAGTATTGAACGAAACTCCGCGAATAGCATTTGAAAGAGATCGAAAGAGGTGGAAATCCGTTGGTGCCAAATCAGGAGAGTGCGACGTGTGTGGCAGCACTTCCCAGCCATGCGTTTGAATGGCTTCTTTGATCATATTGGCGATATGAGGGCGGGCGTTGCCGTGCAGCAGAAGAACTCCACACTGAAGATTAGGTCTTTTCACTTGAATAGCCGTGTTGAGTCGTTCCATCTATTGAACAGAGTTCCGCGTTGACCGTTTGGTTCCGTTCAAGCAATTCGTAATGGATAATCCCTTCCCAGTCCCACTATACGCACAACATCGTTTTACGCGGATGAAGATCATGTTTCACTCGCGGTGTCGCCTGTTTACCGGGGCTAAGCCATTCCTTACGCTGCTTCATATTGATGTACAGGCACCATTTTCCGTCGTCAGTAACGATTCAGTAAAGAAATCGTTGCTTGTGTCCAGGAGTTGAGCGGTGACGAGCAAGCAAACCAGCGGAGATTGTGGCTCGTTGATTTTTGTTGTTGTCAATTAAAGCATGCGGAACCCATACTCCATACTTCTTAACCTTTCCCATCGAGTGAAGATGCTTCTCTATAGCAGTGTGGAAGCATTCCATTTTCTCTGCCAGTTCCCTTGTCGTGAAAAAGTTGGTTTAATCACTCTTCATCGAATTCAACTGGACGGCCAGTACGTGGTGCGTCTTTGAGGTCAAAATTTCCATTTTTGAATT